>NW_027450307.1:0-13971 GCF_964194025.1 Convolutriloba macropyga | reverse complement strand
ATCATATATTTAAAAAAAAATGAGTCTTTTTTTAGCTCTGCAAAAACGTCAAATAAAATAACTGGGCCCTCATTTTTGCCTTACAAAAATGGAAAACTGATAAGAAAGAAGACAGTTAGCCTAGTGTGTGAGACAACAATTTTTTAAACTTGCTCGAGCAATTTTCTATGGATTGAAAGTAGTGCTCTGTGGTCCGCGGTTAATTCAAATTGTTCGCCCAACAAAAATATTGAAGATTTTAATTCACAATTCACAATTTAATTGGATGACAGATTTGTGCTACATTTGTAACAAAACTACGAATTTTGTATACTGAACCATGAATTGAACGGCATCTTTTGAAGGCTTATGACCTTAAGAGAAACTGTTGCTTCTCCCCTCTTTCCGAGGGGCAAAAAACAAATTTCAGTGGAATGGTAACTCAACCAATGCATATTTTAGTTGCAAAGTGTTCGCCCAACACTTTGATTGATAGGAATCTTAACTCTAAGATTTTTTTATTATCTACATGCGCTTAAGACATTAAAGTAATCATTCTAGAAGTCCCTCTTCAGAGGCTTTACTTTCAATTAACCTATCATCTCGATAAAAGTCTTCCCACTTATTATGTTAAAATTTCAATTAGTCACTATGAGAATGCAGATTTAATTGGCTGTACGCGTAATTCAAATCGGTAGAAAACAAATACGTAGTAATGTTCGAAGCGGATCAATGGTCTGCCGATATTTACCAAATCAACCGGCGTTTCAATATTCGGCATTTTTGTTTTTATGAACTCTTCTAGAGTGTTGTGTGTAGGTATAATTTAAATATCTAGTCTGTTTCAACTGTAAATACTGCCGCAAAAAAAACAAAAGTGATAAGTTATTGACAGTCTTTCAAAAGGTTCATCCTTGAGTAGTTTTCTAGTTGCTAAATTGTTGTCCTTTCCAATTAGGTTGATGGGAAACTCGTTTTCCTTTTAATATTTAATTTGAACTTTTCTATGAAATTTTGAACGTGATACTTGAGTCTGCGCTCAATTAGTGCTATGAGATTTGCATAATGGTTTGACTCATTGATTGCTGACTAAGGTTACCTGAGGACAGGAGAGAACAGAATTGGGTCAGAGCGAGGCCTAATGTCTCAGAAAATCCCGTCCCATCAATGGTCTTTATCCGTCTGATATAACCATGAATTCTTCCTCAGAGATATACTATCAATTACTGGAAACTAAACTACGGATTCTTTCATGTGTATCAATTGGTTCATCAGAAGTTCTATGTTGTGGTTGATTTTTTTGTCCACTCAGAACATTCGAGGCGAATTTTCCATATTTTGCGCTGCAAGCTTGACCAGTTAACACAGGAAATGCGACCGATACATTTCCGATTGTGAGGGACATATTCAGGGATTTAGTCTTTTCCACAGTTTCTTTGATTGCGGCTGTCGTGTAGTCATTTGAACTGCTGTATTCTGATTCGTATAGTTTGTTATATGAATGAGTTTGGACTAAGTTCATGAAAGACACACGAAACACTCGAATGAATAATCGGTGGGAATTTCTTGTTCTACTGCATTTACTGTTCTTTTTTTGGGCTGGGAGGTAGACTTTTTTCGTGGAAGTTTTCCACAAACTTTGGAAAACTCCCTCACACATTTCACCTCTCTTTGTTACATGGGGACCACATTAGATCACAACTCTTGCAACTGGATGCAGGGGTGCGCGAAGCCGACTTAGGGATGAAATCCTATGATGGCCATTCTGAGATCGGGAATTTGCTTGAATAATAGAGTTCTTTCTAGTATAAACAAAGTCTCCTTTATGGCTCTTGTACGATGTTGTATTCTCATCCCTTTTTCTTTTTTCTCCAATTAAGTGCAGAGCAGGATTCCATAGTTTTTTTTGAGGAGTGATTTTTGTTTATCGCAGTCTATCAGGTTTGTGATGAACACGTTTCTGATCAGCTTTTCCTCTGTTTTCACCAGATCGCAAATTTTTGCATGCTCCTTGAGGTTACCAAACAAAAAAAATTCTCCCTTCCCAACTGTCAATTGTTTAGTTATTAAAAATGCATGCCTGTCAAAAGTAATGTTTGTCGAGAGGATGAAGCCATCCTATGCAAAATTTCAGAAATCTAAGTGGTCGGTGAGATCAATTAATTAAGTCAGTATATATAATTTGATAGTTCAAAAAAACACTCCTACTGACTTTCGATCCGCACTACAACTTTTGATCCGCATTTTCTCAAGGCTTATTCTTACATGGAACTCCTATTTAAACAATTTGTCCACATTCTCTGCCAGTTCAATTTCTGCTGTGCTTTCAATGCATTACGCTCTTGTTCTAATTCAACTGAAGATGCTTCGATCGTCTCATAAACGGGTTCCAAAGGTAGTTGAACGGTTTGGTGTTTTCGTCAAGTAATATATATATAATATGATGCTTTTCTTGGCCTTAGGACAGGGTTAAATTGTGTCAAGCTTCATAAGAGTGGGAATCCGACGTGAATTTGTCTGAAAAGGAATCGATTCCGATAAGTCTTGTTAGGTGTGTTAAGTTAAAAGGGCGGATCTTTTCCGTTTGTGCCCCCTAACTTAGTGGGCGCATATTATTTGCACCCCCCAGACGCACGTGCAATATTTTTACATAGTGATTTACTATGTAATGGCACGTGCTCTGTAACTGGGGGGCACATAACGTACTGGGGGGCACAAACGGAAAAGATCCAAAAAGGCTTGAACTTCAATAAAACATAAGAGACTGAAACGGTAGGATGAAAAAGGTTTATGTGTCCATGAACCACAATCCTCAACAAAAAAAATAATGAAAACCTGTTTTCAACGAAAATGAATATTTCAAAATCTAAAAAGCAACACTTTAGCAAAATCAACATTCCTGAAATCGCCCATTCTAACAGATCAAATGCCACAGAGGTCTCAAATACCAATATTTCGAGGTCTCAGAGACGCCTATTTTGAACACCTAGGCCTAAACTTGTCCGAAATGGCGAGAAACGAGTTGAATGAAATTTATCAACGCAATGATTTTGCATTTAATCACACCAGGATTAATCACCCTATGATTATTTGTTGTCATTTTTGTAATTTATCAATTTTTCACAAACCTTCCATAAGACATATTTAACATTATTGTGATTATCGCACAATGATTACTTTTGTTCCATTAAACTATTTTAATTTGACGAGCAATTTCTGTTTAGTGTTTAATTTTCAAAAAAAATATTAAACAATTGATTAGCATTCTTTAGTTTTTCATTAAATTTTACTCTTTTTCAATGTGTTTTGATTTGTTTTTATTGCAACTTTCTTCACGACTCTGTGATCGAGACAAATTTTTGTTCTTCGGAATTGAAATGTCAATTGTAACCTGATTTTGAACTGAAAATTGAATTTATAATGGAAACATATTTTTTTAAGCTTTACCATAATGTCTCATCAACCCGATTTATATTTTCTTTCACAATTGTTGTTCTATTTTCTTGTTCTTCATTTCATGAAAATTTGGGTGTTACATTTGGTATTACCTTTGGCATTAGATTTCATGTTAAAACTGGTCCCCAGTCGAGACAGTATTTAAATCTTGCAAGATCTTGGAAAAAATCTTTCAAGATTATGCAAAAAGAAGACCTTCCAAGATCCTTGCAAGATTAATATCCTGAACTTCAGGGCTGTTTCGTGCTGTTCATTGTTATACCCTCATACTGTACACGTTTACTTTTCTGAAAATCTCAGATAATTGTTTTCTAACAAAAAAAAATTACTGCATTCACTTGTGATTACTATTAAAACGAGTTGGAAATTTTAATTATGTTCTCTACTTTTTACCACACTCAAAAGAGTGACCTAAACCCATATTCTAAAACTATTTATAATTTTACAAGAAAGTAATTCAATTTTTTCAACAAAACTTTTGATTTTGATATATTCAGAAAGTTTAGTACATCCCATATAATTAAAATTATCAGATGCTCTGACAACTAAATTTTATCATTTTTTTGAAATAGAACAAATGTTTTTTTGAACAATTGTTTGTTCCTAAGGTTTTTTAAACTATTCACCCCTTTCTTATTTGCTTTCCATTTTAATTTATATCGTTTGCAAAAATATTATACTGTTTGAATTGGTTATGCTAAGACTTCTTGATTTCACAATGGGTACCAATAGGGATCTCAACATTTGTTAAAATATCAGCAATACCATAGTCAATTGCATTATTAACTATTCCACCCTTTATGTAACCATATGAAATCCACCACATGTGTCACCGTATGCTCCCCGATCAAACGCCATAGTTGGTAGCTTTACTTCCAATCCTAATCGTACTAATATCTCTAGTTTTTTATATTATATAGTTGATTTTGCAGCTGCAAGCGCGTACGCTTAATTATTTCGTGATAATGTTGCACTATTATACACTCCATAGATAATAATTGAATTTCAACGCAAGGTTGTTTTTCTAGTTTCATCAGCATTTTCTCTACTTAAAAGCCTTGATTTTGTCATCCCTTTAATATTAAAGTCCTATAGTTCTCTTCGTTATGATTTTCAAAAGATTCTAACATTTCATTTTTTGCAAAACGATCTGTAAGTCTGTAAGAATATATATTAACTCTAACATAAAGGTTTACTTCAATAGAGCTAGAATAATTTTTTGTCCTCGCCTATGAATATATATAAATCAGATGTTTCATCGCAAAAAATAAGAGTTTTAGCAGAGTTCATGATCCACACTCTATATTTTTTGACATAATCAGGGAATGTAAAAATAGTATGAGTGACAATAAATATAAACCTATATATACCCTATCGCATTTTATCAACTCATATTCTAAACAAAATAGAGTTTTCATAGAGTTCAAGTTGAACAATCTATGCTCCTTTTGAAGTAACCGATGACTGTAACATTAGTATGAGGTACAAGTAAAAATCAACTGATATATATATATATATATATATATATATATAAATATCTATCTATATATATATATATATATATATAAAAGTCAATTGGTTAGTGATTAAGAAAGCATGCCTGTCGAAGCCAAGGTTCGCCGACAGGATGAAGCCCTCTTCTGCAAGGTTCCAGAAATCTGAGTGGGTGGTGAGATCATGTAAGTCAGTATATGTCATTTTCATTCCTACTGACTTTCTTTCGATCTGCTTTACGACTTTCGATCTGCATTTTCTCAAGGTGTGTCCCTACATTGAGTTCCTTTTTTAAAAACTTCCACAATTTCTGCCAGTTGATTTTCTGCTGTGGATTCAATGCATTACGCTCTCGTTCGGATTTAACTGAAGATCTTTTGATTGGCTCCTTGTAATCCGGTTCTCAAGGTAGTTGAACGATTTCATGTTGCGGTCAAGTAATAAATCTAACATGATCTTTTTTTGGCCATAGGACTAGTTTAAATGGCGTCTTGCGTCATATGGGGAGGGTCCGATTTAAATTTGTCCAAGAAAGAATCGATTCCTATAAGGGTTTGTTAGGTGTGTTAATTTTAAGGGGGTAATATCAAATGAATCATAGGTCAGTAGCAGACACAAGGTTTGGATGTAGATAAGCCATAATCCTGAAAAAACTTAAAAAAATCTATTTTAACAAAAACCAATATTTCGAAATCTAAAAAGCAACCTTTTAAGAAAATCAAAATTCCTGAAATTGCCTATTCTAACAATCAGATGCCAAAAAGGTCTCAAGTACCAATATTTCGAGGTCTCAGAGACGCCTATTTTGAACACCTAGACCTAAACTTGTCAGAAATGGCGAGAAACGAGTTGAACGAAATTTATCAACGCAATGATTTTGCACTTAATCGCACCAGGATTAATCACCCTATGATTATTTGTTGTCATTTTTGTAATTTATCAATTTTTCACAAACCTTTTAAAAAACTAATTAATCTTACTGTGATTATCACACAATGATGACTTTTGTTCCATTAAACTATTTTATTTGACTAGCAATTTCTGTTTATTGTTTAATTTTCAGAAAAATTATTAAAAAATTTATTAGCATTCTTTAGTTGTTAATTAAATTATATTTTTTTCTATGAGTTTTGATTTGTTCTTATTGCATCTTTCATCACGACTCTGCGTTTGAGACAAATTTTTGTTCTTCGGAATTGAAATGTCAATTTTATCTTGATTTTGAACTAAAATTTGAATTTTAAGAGGAAACAGATTTATTTAACCATTACCATAATATCTCATAAAATCGATTTATTTTTCGGTTGATATATTGTTACATTCTCTTCCACAATTGTAGTTCTATTGTCATGTTCTTCATTTCATCAAAAATTGGGTGTTACATTTTGTGCTACCTTTGCCATTAGATGTCATGTTAAATATGACCCTAGTCGATACAGTTTTTTGATCTTGCACGATCTTGGAAGAAATATTTCAAGATTATGCAAAAAGAAAAACTTCCAAGATCCTTGCAAGATTAACATCCTGAATTTATCAGGGCTGTTCCGTGCTGTTCATTGTTATAATATCATGCTGTACACGTTTATTTTTCTCAAAATCGCAGTTAACAGTCTTCTAACAAATCAATTACTGCATTCACTTGTGGTTACTATTATACCAAGTTGGAATTTCAAAACATTTTCTCTACTTTTAACAACACTCAAAAGAGTGACCTAAACACATAACGTAAAACTCTGTATAATTTTACAAGAAAAAAAATTCAATTTTTTCAACATAACTTTCGATTTTTATATATTCAGAAGATTTGGTACATCCTATATATTTAAAATTATCAGATACTCCGACAACGAATTTTATCATTTTATTTCAAATTGAAAAAAAACCATTTTTTTGTAGAATTGTTTGTTCGTAAGATTTTTTAAGCTATTCATCCCTTTCTTATCTGCTTTCCATTTTAAATTATATCGTTTGCAAAAATATTATACTGTTTGAATTGGTTATGCTAAGATTTCTTGATTTCACCATGGGCAACAATAGGGATCTCAACATTTGTTACAATATCAGCAATACCATAATCAATAGCGTTATGAACTATCCCACCCTTTAAGTAACCATAAAATCCACCACATGTGTCACCGTATGCTCCCCGATCAAAAGCCATAGTTGGTAGCTTTACCGACAATCCTAATCGTACTAGTATCTCTAGTTTTTTATATTATATAGTTGATTTTGCAGCTGCAAGCGCGTACGCTTAATTATTTCGTGATAATGTTGCACTATTATACACTCCATAGATAATAATTGAATTTCAACGCAAGGTTGTTTTTCTAGTTTCATCAGCATTTTCTCTACTTAAAAGCCTTGATTTTGTCATCCCTTTAATATTAAAGTCCTATAGTTCTCTTCGTTATGATTTTCAAAAGATTCTAACATTTCATTTTTTGCAAAACGATCTGTAAGTCTGTAAGAATATATATTAACTCTAACATAAAGGTTTACTTCAATAGAGCTAGAATAATTTTTTGTCCTCGCCTATGAATATATATAAATCAGATGTTTCATCGCAAAAAATAAGAGTTTTAGCAGAGTTCATGATCCACACTCTATATTTTTTGACATAATCAGGGAATGTAAAAATAGTATGAGTGACAATAAATATAAACCTATATATACCCTATCGCATTTTATCAACTCATATTCTAAACAAAATAGAGTTTTCATAGAGTTCAAGTTGAACAATCTATGCTCCTTTTGAAGTAACCGATGACTGTAACATTAGTATGAGGTACAAGTAAAAATCAACTGATATATATATATATATATATATATATATATATAAATATCTATCTATCTATATATATATATATATATATATATATAAAAGTCAATTGGTTAGTGATTAAGAAAGCATGCCTGTCGAAGCCAAGGTTCGCCGACAGGATGAAGCCCTCTTCTGCAAGGTTCCAGAAATCTGAGTGGGTGGTGAGATCATGTAAGTCAGTATATGTCATTTTCATTCCTACTGACTTTCTTTCGATCTGCTTTACGACTTTCGATCTGCATTTTCTCAAGGTGTGTCCCTACATTGAGTTCCTTTTTTAAAAACTTCCACAATTTCTGCCAGTTGATTTTCTGCTGTGGATTCAATGCATTACGCTCTCGTTCGGATTTAACTGAAGATCTTTTGATTGGCTCCTTGTAATCCGGTTCTCAAGGTAGTTGAACGATTTCATGTTGCGGTCAAGTAATAAATCTAACATGATCTTTTTTTGGCCATAGGACTAGTTTAAATGGCGTCTTGCGTCATATGGGGAGGGTCCGATTTAAATTTGTCCAAGAAAGAATCGATTCCTATAAGGGTTTGTTAGGTGTGTTAATTTTAAGGGGGTAATATCAAATGAATCATAGGTCAGTAGCAGACACAAGGTTTGGATGTAGATAAGCCATAATCCTGAAAAAACTTAAAAAAATCTATTTTAACAAAAACCAATATTTCGAAATCTAAAAAGCAACCTTTTAAGAAAATCAAAATTCCTGAAATTGCCTATTCTAACAATCAGATGCCAAAAAGGTCTCAAGTACCAATATTTCGAGGTCTCAGAGACGCCTATTTTGAACACCTAGACCTAAACTTGTCAGAAATGGCGAGAAACGAGTTGAACGAAATTTATCAACGCAATGATTTTGCACTTAATCGCACCAGGATTAATCACCCTATGATTATTTGTTGTCATTTTTGTAATTTATCAATTTTTCACAAACCTTTTAAAAAACTAATTAATCTTACTGTGATTATCACACAATGATGACTTTTGTTCCATTAAACTATTTTATTTGACTAGCAATTTCTGTTTATTGTTTAATTTTCAGAAAAATTATTAAAAAATTTATTAGCATTCTTTAGTTGTTAATTAAATTATATTTTTTTCTATGAGTTTTGATTTGTTCTTATTGCATCTTTCATCACGACTCTGCGTTTGAGACAAATTTTTGTTCTTCGGAATTGAAATGTCAATTTTATCTTGATTTTGAACTAAAATTTGAATTTTAAGAGGAAACAGATTTATTTAACCATTACCATAATATCTCATAAAATCGATTTATTTTTCGGTTGATATATTGTTACATTCTCTTCCACAATTGTAGTTCTATTGTCATGTTCTTCATTTCATCAAAAATTGGGTGTTACATTTTGTGCTACCTTTGCCATTAGATGTCATGTTAAATATGACCCTAGTCGATACAGTTTTTTGATCTTGCACGATCTTGGAAGAAATATTTCAAGATTATGCAAAAAGAAAAACTTCCAAGATCCTTGCAAGATTAACATCCTGAATTTATCAGGGCTGTTCCGTGCTGTTCATTGTTATAATATCATGCTGTACACGTTTATTTTTCTCAAAATCGCAGTTAACAGTCTTCTAACAAATCAATTACTGCATTCACTTGTGGTTACTATTATACCAAGTTGGAATTTCAAAACATTTTCTCTACTTTTAACAACACTCAAAAGAGTGACCTAAACACATAACGTAAAACTCTGTATAATTTTACAAGAAAAAAAATTCAATTTTTTCAACATAACTTTCGATTTTTATATATTCAGAAGATTTGGTACATCCTATATATTTAAAATTATCAGATACTCCGACAACGAATTTTATCATTTTATTTCAAATTGAAAAAAAACCATTTTTTTGTAGAATTGTTTGTTCGTAAGATTTTTTAAGCTATTCATCCCTTTCTTATCTGCTTTCCATTTTAAATTATATCGTTTGCAAAAATATTATACTGTTTGAATTGGTTATGCTAAGATTTCTTGATTTCACCATGGGCAACAATAGGGATCTCAACATTTGTTACAATATCAGCAATACCATAATCAATAGCGTTATGAACTATCCCACCCTTTAAGTAACCATAAAATCCACCACATGTGTCACCGTATGCTCCCCGATCAAAAGCCATAGTTGGTAGCTTTACCGACAATCCTAATCGTACTAGTATCTCTAGTTTTTTATATTATATAGTTGATTTTGCAACTTCAACTGTTTACGCATAATTATTTCGTGATTTTTTACAAAGGTACAATTCATCAAATTTAATTAAATTTCAACCCATTTTTTTCTAGTTTCATTAGTACTTTCTCTACTTGAAGTCTTTGATTTCGGTCATCCCTTTAATTTCTAAGGTCCTATAGCTCCGATTTTTGAAAAATTTACAATCCTCGCACTTTCTCATTATAAATATCAAGTACTCTAACAACTCATTTTCTCCTCAGACATGATCTGTAAATCTGTAAGAGTAAAAATAGATTAATTTTACAATATAGATTTACTTCTTTAGAGCTACAAACAATTTTTTGTCCTTGTCCATGCATAGATATAAATCAGATGTTCAAATTTCCAAAAAAATTAGAGTTTTATTAGAGTTCATGATCAACACTCTATGTTTTTTGAAATAATCAGTGAATGTAGAAATAGTATAAATTTGTTTATATATATATATATATATATATATATATATATATATATATATGTATATTTTTATTAAGGGTTCTACCGTTTCAGCTGTCAATCAATTATTTAGTGATTAAGAATGCATTCCTGTCAAAGCTAATGATTGCTGAGAGGATGAAGCCATCTTCGCAAGGTTCCAGAAATCTAAGTGGGTGATGAGGTAAGTCAGTATATGATATTTTTTTCCTGCTGAATTTCGGTCCCCACTACGAATTTTGATCTGCCTTTTATCAACGTGTATCCCTTCATAGAAATCCTATTTCAACAATTTGTCCAAATTTTCTTCCAGTTCTTTATCTATTGTGCTTTCAATATATTACGCTCTCGTACTATTTTGATTGAAGATCCTTTGATCGTCTCCTTGTAATCAGGTTCTTAAGGTAGTTAAACGGTTCCATGTTTAGGTCGAATAATTTATGTCGAATGATTTTTTGGACATAGGACCAGTTTAAATTGAGTCCTGCTTAATATGAGGGCGTCCGTTGTGAATTTGTCCCAAAAAGAATCGATACCGATAAGTGTTTGTTAGGTGTGTTAACTTTAAGGTGGTAAACTCAGATGAAACATATGTCAGTAGCAGACAAAATGTTTTTATGTCCATATGCCAAAATCCTCAAAAAAAAACAAAAAAAAAACCTATTTTAACAAAAATCAATATTTCAAAATCTAGAAATCAACACTTTAACAAAATCAACAATCCTGAAATTACCTCTTTTAACAGATCGCATGTCACACAGGTCTCGAGTACCAATACTTCGAGGTCTCAGAGACGTATGCTTCAACAACCCAGGCCTAAATATGTCCAAACTGACGAGAAACGAAACAAATTAAAAACAATAATGCAATAATTTTGCACACAGCCACACCATTATTAACCACCTTATGACAATTTGTAATAAATTTTGTAATTTAATAAATTTCCACAATACTTCTACACAAGAAATAGTTAATCTCAATGTCAAACAAAAATGAATCACACAATGAGTACCTTTGTTTCATTAAACTATTTCAATTGACTAGCGATTTCTGTTTATTGTTTAGTTTTCAACATAATTATTATACGATTATTAGCATTTTTTAGTACTTCATTAACATTTATTCCTTTTTCTGTTAGTTTTGATATTACTTTGCAATATTCTTTACGACTGTTTGAGACAAACTTTTATCCTTTGTTATTGAGTTCTAATTAGATTTTGAAATGAACTTCGAATTTAAAATGGCAACAGATTTTGTATAAGCATTTCCATTATGTTGTCTCATGGAATCGATTTACATTTGGTTTTCTATAGAGTTACATTTTGTTCAACAATTGTTGCTCCATTGTCGTCTACATTTTGTGAACAATTGGGTGTTACGTTTGGTGCTTACTTGGGCATTAGATTTGATGTTAAATCTCTTGCCCCGTCGAGACAGGGCAATAATCTTCCAAGATCATGGAAGAAAATCTTTCAAGACTATGCATAAAAAAGACCCTACAAGATTGTTGCAAGATTAACATCCTGAATCGACTAGCGCTGTTCCGTTCTGTTCATTGTTTTATCTTCGGCATATTGTATACGTTGTTTTCTCACAATGTCAGATAACAGTTTTATAAAAAGCTGATTACTGCCTTTACTTGTGATTACTATTTTAACGAGTTTGAAATTTTAAATATATTCTACTTTTTTTTACCACAATAAAAACAATGACCTAAACCCATTTTGTAAACTTATTTATAATTTTACAAGAAAAAGATTATTTTTTCCAACAAAATTTTTCAGTTTTGATGTATTCAGTCCACTATAGTACGTCCTAATTAATTAAAGTTATTGCATACTCCGACAAATAAACTTTAACATTATGCTAAAAAGGACAATTATCTTTTTGGAGAATTATTTGTTCCTAAGATTTTTTAAACTATTCATCCCTTTCTTATTTGCTTTCCATTTTAACTTATATCGTTTGCAAAATTATTATAATCTTTGAGTTGGTTATGTTAAGATTTCTTGACTTCACCATGGGTGCCAATAGGGATCTCAATATTAGCTACAATATCTTCAAGACCATAATCAATAGCACTGTTTGCTGTTCCATCTTTTATTTAAAAATAAATTTCATCACATGTTTCACCGAATGTGCCCCGATCAAACGCCATAGTCGTTTAGCTTTACTTCCAATCCTAATCGATCTAGTATCTCTAGATTTCTGTTTAATATAGTTGATATTGCAGCTGCAACTGCATACGCTTAATTATTTCGTGATGTTGTACAAAGGTACCATCCATCAAATTTAAATGAATTTCAACCCAAAACTTTGTTTTTTTTTGGTTTTATCTGTATTTTCTCAACTTGAAACCCTTGATTTCGGTCAACCCTTTAAATTCTAAGGTCCTATAGTTCCGATTGTTGATAGCTTTATAATCCTCGCCCTTTCTCATTATTAATTTCAAGTAATCTAACAACTAATTTTTTTCTCAAAAATGATCTACAAATCTGTGAGAGTAAATATATTAATTTTACATTATTGATTTACTTCTATAGAGCTGCAACCAATTTTTTGTCCTTGTCTATGAATATGTATAAGTCAACTGTTCTATCGCATTTTATAAACTCATATTCCAAAAGTACAGTTTTGATAGAGTTCATGATCAACGCTATATGATACTTTGAAATAACCGATGAATGTAAAATTAATACGAGATACATATAAATAAAAACCTATACATACAAATATATATACATATATATATTTATATATATATATATATATATATATACATATATATATATATATATATATATATAAATATATACAAATATATATATATATATATATATATATATATATACAAATATATATATATATATATATATATATATATATATATTTGTATATATTTATATATATATATATATATATATATATGTATATATATATATATATATATATATAAATATATACAAATATATATATATATATATATATATATATATATATTTGTATATATATATATATATATATATATATATATATATTTGTATATATTTATATATATATATATATATATATATATGTATATATATATATATATATATATATATATAAATATATACAAATATATATATATATATATATATATATATATATATACAAATATATATATATATATATATATATATATATATATTTGTATATATTTATATATATATATATATATATATATACATATATATATATATATATATATATATAAATATATACAAATATATATATATATATATATATATATATATATATTTGTATATATATATATATATATATATATATATATATACAAATATATATATATATATATATATATATATATATACAAATATATATATATATATATATATATATATATATATTTGTATATATTTATATATATATATATATATATATATATATATATATATATATATATATATATATAAATATATACAAATATATATATATATATATATATATATATATATATTTGTATATATATATATATATATAATAT
>NW_027450306.1:0-12348 GCF_964194025.1 Convolutriloba macropyga | reverse complement strand
CATTTTTTTCAATGTTTCATTTGTACTGCAAAACTTAAAACTTTGGTTATGAATTGACACCCGTAGGCAATTCGGTTTTGTTGATGATGCATTTTTAATCATCCGTTTTTCTATTCCGTCTCAATATACATCTTGCAAGATAAACGTTATTTGCAAGAACCTTACAGGATAACGTTTGGAGTTCGTTTGGTGCATGTAGTCTTGCTCAAGACTTCGTTGAATTTCATTGTCAAACAAGGTCGACGTTTTCATTTCTCGATGTTTAAGACTCAGATTTCTTTGTACGCACACAGGGCTTGCAGTGCCTTCAAAGTTACACTGGCAAGGATTTTTAACAGTCAACATAAACGCATCAGCACTCAAACTTCAGCTAAATATTCCCCGCGTACTAACCAAAATCTGCATCGAAAACGCACCAGTTCTGCAACATAGACGGGCCATGTTCTGCCACATAAAGAGCCACGTTGACCAAAGTCTTATCCATGAACCTTTTCACTCTGTCTCAGTTTTTTTATCATATCTTGAACGGGCAAGTCTGATTCAGACTCCATTTTTGACTGGACGTGCTTTTGAATAAGAAATCTTGAAAGAACATATAATCGCACCGAAACTTGAAACGATCCGAACTAATTTTATTATCTTTTGGCGATTTTGGTCTTGATGGATATTTTCATGACAATTTCACAGAGGAGCTCAATCCGGGAGCTTTTAGGGAAATTACTATCTCTTAAAAGTAACTATCCCTCTTTAAATTTCTCAACTTTTGGTAAATTCCATCAAAGTACTGTAGAAAAAAAAAGAAATGAAATGAGTTCTTTTTCAGTTCTTCATATGTCATAGATTATAATTAGTCCGCAATTAATTTACACGGCCCAAAATGCCATTCTGTTGCTATCTAATTCTATTGTTGAACTCAAAATTGTTCGAATACTTGAATTGGAAGATTATTACATAGACAGTAGTACCAATTATTTTCACTACTGAAAAAAACAATCTGAATCAAATATTGCACAATTCAGTACTGGATCATTGTAACCTAATGGTAACTTGTTACTCATTTATGAGCAATTAAAACTAAGATTTTTATTGGATATAGGCTTGAAATAAGATACTAGCTTTTTCTGAACGTCAATACAATTTTCATAAAAACGGAACGGTCGGAAAAAAATAAACTTTGAGCTACCTGTGGTCCCTTAGAACAACGAAAACATTTTCTATCGATATTTCAGATAGCAACTGATGAATTTATTTTTTGATTCTGCGCCGAACGTAAATGACAGAATGTTTTACAACTGGAACCCTCTCCATCATAGCAACTGTTTGCAACCTCTATGACGGAAAATGCAGTTATAAAACCATCTTTAGAGATAAACCCCTTTTTGTGGAATGCAGTACATTGATGGTATAAAACACGTCTCAAACCCGGAAACTACACTGGTTTTTTATTATAAATGCTAAAATAAACTCAACAAAAATTGTTTGAGGAGCCATCAAGTTTTAAATGCTTTAGCTGTGAATTTAATTAGTTTTACCTCAAAAATTTTCATCTATGTAGTAA
Organism: Convolutriloba macropyga; assembly: GCF_964194025.1. Taxonomy (NCBI): domain Eukaryota; kingdom Metazoa; phylum Xenacoelomorpha; order Acoela; family Convolutidae; genus Convolutriloba; species Convolutriloba macropyga. The sequence continues at coordinate 10,790 of NW_027450306.1, read as the reverse complement.
AAATATGAGAAAAAGTTCTTGTAAGAGTCGGGTGTGAAAACCATCCATATAATACTGAACATATTTGTATCAAAATTGAAGGGGTTGTTCAAATCGCTATGAAAATTATACAAAACATAAATTTAGAGTAACATTTAGTCGTTTCCGCAGCGATTCTCTAAGTTGAAGTTCGCAAAGTAACTATAAGACAATCCTGGTAAACATTTTTCATTCAAAACATAAACAACCAAACAAGACACTTCATAAACAAACAGATTTGACCTCGGTAGAACAAAATTCGAATTGACAAACCTCAAGAGAAAAGTTAGGTTGCTGAAACCAAAGTTCAATCGATTTTCATGGGTTTGCAATAGTTAAAGAAAGTTTCTCTTCTAATATTGACAGTTATTATGAAGGCGATTAAATTTATTTGGGTTTCTCTCTTCCTCTGTAAGTGCACATATTTTTGATTTAATGCAGATTGAATGTGAAAAATTTTGAGAGCAAAATAATCGACTGACAAGTATTTGACAGTTTTAGAGACATTGGTCGTTCAAAAAACTTGTTCGATTTTGCATTATCCAAAATATACAAAAAATTTAGTATATGCAGTATCCAATCTATATAAGATCTGTTTCTTAAGATCTACTCGCACATTTTTATGGTTTTTGAAATCAAATTGAAGAGATGATTTTAGTCGCTCCGAAACAGTAAGTAGAACAAAAAGCGAGTGGTTTTGCAGCGTGAAATTTTTCATTCAAATTTTAAAGTAGAGTGAGAAAATGGTGCATTAACAACAATTCGCTTTCTCGCTAGCGGTTTTTTGTTCAAATGCAGCATTTTTGCTTTGGCTTGAATTTTTTTTGTTGGAATTATTTTCTAAATTGTTTTCCCAATCTAGCCATAATCTATCCTAGGTCTAGTTTTTTTTGTTTTAGTCAATGAAATTTCTTTAAATTGTAGGACATGACTTGTCCTCCTGTGTTTTTTGTTCAGTCAGTTTTTGCCGATCAATATATTCATCGTACAGAGCTGTATGTGGTATCATTAGAAAGCGCGTCTGGTGTAGAATATAGAATTTAAAAAAATTGTTTGAATTTCGTTTTTTCAACGGAGCTAACTATGTTTAAAATTTTGAGAACATTTTACATGTTTCACTTGTTTTTGTTCAATTTTGCCGTCGTTTTGCTCGATGTTTGTCACTCCTGCTTGAAAACTTTTTAAAGATGTTAAAAAATAGTTTTGTTGCTAACACTAGAATATCGTTGTTGAACTGTTTGATCCCATTTTCTGACAAACGTTTCTCCTTAAGTGTTTAAGTATCAGACCCTTTTCCAAAAATGGCATAAAATAAGCTGCATTAGTACACTTTGTTTAGAGTAGCTAGATTAATACACCTAAAAAGTGCATTGACAATCTGTTCGCTCGAAAAACAGCCACTGTTACATGTCTTTTTTGAGAGTGTTCTTGATTTTAAAATCTGGCACATTTTGCTAATTTATTTCCATACTTATCGAAAATGCTATATTTATGTTTAACATCATGACAGCTTTGTTAAATGATCGTTATCCAAAACATTCGGCACAATTACGTGTTTCTAGTGAACGAACAGCAATAGCCGGCTAGTATTGATCTGATCGTTGTCGTTTGCAATCCTAAATCAACTTGGATTATGATCAGCCGCTATTAGTTTTTTAAAAAACCTTTCAGCATTTTCTGCTTTTTTAATATCATTTACAGAACTGAACAATTTAAATCAAGGATTACTATTGATAGGTTTGATTGTCTTTTAATGGAGTTTAGGAAAACATATCTAGTTTGTTTGCTTGAAAGCTTATGATCATTTTGACTTACACAAGAAAACTTCAAAACCGATAATGGATTTTTAAGCTTTTTCAATTTTTCTTCTTTTTTGTCAACTTGCAATTCTAGGTCAGCAAGAACAACTCATAGCGTTGTTCCAGTGGCTCAAAATTTAATTTTTTTTGTTTTAAATTTTAAATAATGGATTTTGGATTTTTTACCATAAGTTCTAATCAAAAATTTTCGATTTTGTGACATTTTTCCATCTTTGAGATTCCTTTTCTTGTCTTTTCGCACTATTCAAAGTTCAACAATAATAATTATGGCGCTCAAAAAGAAAGCACAGTTGACAATACCCTTAATTCTAGCGCTAGATTAACCTTTAACGGCTTCAACACCGTTTTATAGTAGAATTTAAGGAATATTTTTTATTTAGTTTTTGTTTATCGTTTTTTTCGATGTTCGAAAAAAGTTTTCGATGATCCCAAGTTATAGTGGCTTCCTATGGATGAGAAAAGCAGCCTATTTAAAAAAACATTGACGTACAAGTTTTTAACTTTGCGCTTTGCTGTTCTTTTCTCATTGTTACATAGTCTCATTAACCACAAGTCGCATATCAATATCTATGCGTTGAAAAAATGCGCCATTCAACATGTCTAACGTTTTTTCAGTTCCCAGCTTATTGCTTCAACAGCTTTTTCCAAGAAATTTAAATTAATTTTGATTTTTGTCCGTAATTCTCGAATGATAGATCTCTACAGATTTTTTATGAAACCAATTGAACCAAATCTTGATGATTGGAAAAATAATATGACTTTGAAAATAGTTGTTTACAATTTTTTTTTTTAACTTTGACCATTTTGATCTGTTTTGCCCACTTTTACCCTAGTCTCATTATTCAGAGCTCCCGTTATTGGTAGTCAAAGAAAAACCAGTCATTATATCTGAATTTTAACTGAAAACATTAGTGTTTTAACGTCTTCGACACCATTTTCTCTGAGATTTATTTGGAAAACTGTTTCTTAGTCTGTATTTTATGTTTGTTTTTGTAGATGTACGATAAAATCTGTACAATGACAGGTCCCAATGTTTTAATACAGATATATGGATGCACTCGGTTAATGGTTTTCGTTATCTGAAATATTTGTTTTCAAGAAAAATAAACGTATAACTTAATTTTGCCGTTTTTATTCTTTTTTGTTTGTTAACCAGCCTCATTAAGGGCAGGTCCCATGTTCTTTCTTTTGAAGTGGAAAACAATTTGTTTAATTTGACGTGTTTTTGACTTTGTTTTTAAATTGTTTTCAATAAGTGGACGTTGAATTTTGGATGTAAATAACGTTTATTGTTGTTATTTGGTGTTGCTATTTGTCTTGTCTCGTAGTCCTAATAATGGTTGATCTCATCGGCTCTCTAATGTTGAATTGCTTATTTTACTAAATGATTTGAGTGCGAGGCAATTTTTTAATTGATTCACAAATTATTTTTGAACATTATTTGAATTACCTTCCTCATTTGGTTGACAATTATTCTAAAAATGTGTATGAGCGGGGTCGGAGCATTATGTGACACTGCACATTACCGAACCTCCTTATTTGTTGTTTTATAATGAATAGGGGTGGCGTTTTCTACCTGTTTTCTTTTTGGATGAGTTTAAGAAAGTTGAAACTATAGTTATGCTGAGATTGGAAGTAAAGCTTAAAAAAACTGACGCGCCTCCATCGTTTATCATCATCATACATCTTCTCTTTTTCTTCCATCCAGTTTTTAAGTGTTCCGCTCCTCCAATTTGATATAAAATTTAAAATTGTATCATGTCAAATCTCCGTCTGTGAACCTACAAAAAGATATATACCCAAAAACCTCGACCCGGGATTGATCTTCTGCCACTTCTACAACATGTAATCATATTGGAAGTTAAACTGAACCAAAAGACACAACGCATTCATCTTTGGTCATTATTGAAAAACTTTTCGAACAATTCTGGATCTTAAATGACTGCTTTACAAAAATCGAAAAATTAAGTCTGGCATCAGATTTAAATATTAAATTTTCCTTTTAAATAATGAAACCAATTTAAAATGTTTTCGGTTTTTATTAAATTTATTAAAAATTTGATTTTTGTCAAACAATAAATTAAACCCCACACCTAATGATTCTTACGAAATTTTGCTGCATTCCATATTTCCAGACAATTGAACTTTGAACCCACAATGACTCTTGTTCGTTGATATCGAGTTAGACAGATCAAATTTTTGTTGTTGAGCTTAATCTGGCAAACACTTCACTTCCACTGAATACCAAACATTTCATAAACACTGACAAAAGACAAGAACCATAAGATTCGGGCAAAAGACTCAATGGGGGGCTGCATTGAAAACGGATGCGATATCCTTTCAAATGCAACATTTACAGAGAGAACAAATAGTGCTTTTTTCAGAAAGGTTAAATGTTTTTTTTTTTCAGTCAAAACATGGTTTTGAATGAAAGTAGGCGTAATCGACGTTAAAAATCAATTAGAGCGTAGAATTTTTTATTTGAAAATTAGTTATTGTCTATAACTTACATGGCTGTCGAGGAAAGAATTGATTGATTGAGGATTGTTTTTTTTAACAAACTTGTCTTTTTCCAAACAAGAAAAAATGCTTTTTGTTCAAGTGAATCAGCTGTCAGGTGTGTGCTGGTCAACCTACATGCCCCGATTCCAATGGGAGTCGCATTTGTTCGCTCTACCCCACAAGAACAGTTTCAGTGCTATGGGCCAGTTATGCGCCCAACACAGGTGATTATAGTGATTAACCTGCTTGAGATTATGTAAGTAAGAAACACGCTGAAATGCGCTGATTTAAAAACAATCAGCGCAAAAAGTCACCTACCCAGGTTTTGGTCCAGACCCAAATTGAGCTATGATCAGACCCAATCGAGCGCACACCCCTGTGTTCCCAGACCGAAATTACAGGGTCTGGAAAGCGGTTCGAGCGCACAATAGTCTGGACAATGGTCTGATTTTGGTCTGATCAGAGGTCAATTCGGTCTGGACGGTCTGATCATAGTCTTTATAGTCTGGACCATGGTCTGGGTTCGGTCTGCTCAGAGGTCAATTCGGTCTGGAAGGTCTGACCATAGTCTTTATAGTCTGGACCATGGTCTGGGTTTGGTCTGATCAGAGGTCAATTCGGTCTGGAAGGTCTGATTTCTAGTGCAATTTTTTTTCAATTTTTAGTTTTTTTTATTGAGGAATGTTGGCTCTGCCAAGAGGCAACAACAAAGCAGCGTTCCGATCAGAGACTCATCTTAAAGTCCGATGACTCTGATCAGAAACAAGGAGTCCAGCTGATAGCAAATGCCGGTCCCCTCAAGAGGAAATTTTGATTAACTGAAGACCACGACGTTTCTTGTGGAAAGCTGTCTAAGTTCATCCATTGAGTCAGAAATATGAACTAAGGGGTATGGTAAATAAAATTTTTTCTCAACAGTTAGGTTTCGTTTTCATTAGCAATATTTTTAGAATTGGCTTTTCCTTAGATGATTTTAATACTGCAAACACCAGTTTTTATGAAATGAATATATTATAGCAAAATTAAGAGATTTGTTCATAATTAAAATCTTTCTCTGATCAGACTATTTAGAGCGCACTTGAGTCTGATCATAGTCTGATTAGGGTCTGGGCAATGGTCTGAAATTGAGTCTGGACCATGGTCTGAAGATGGTCTGATCATAGTCTGTTTATAGTCTGGACAATGGTCTGAATTTGGGTCTGATCATAAGCGCACTATAGTCTGGACTGTGGTCTGGGTTCGGTCTGATCAGAGGACATTTTGGTCTGGAAAGTCTGATCAGAGATCATTTTGGTCTGGAAGGTCTGATCAGAGGTAACTTCGGTCTGGAAAGTCTGATCAGAGGTCATTTCCGTCTGCATAGTCTGATCATAGCTCAATTTGGGTCTGGGCCTAAACCTGGGTAATAATTGACTGAAAAGCTCCGAAATGATTATTTGCTACAAGGGAACTGGTTCTGTCTCTCAGGAATATTTGGTATCGTCGGATGTTTGCAAGTGAATTCCGGTGGCACCAGTTTGTCTTGATGAAGGTCTTGGTTAAACAAGCAAGTCCTCGTTAACTGCATTCAATTGACTAATACAATCGCGCATATGTATCACATTAAAAGGCAAAAAAACTGTTAAAGACACGTTACAGATGAAGATTTCGTTCTAAATAATTGTTTCAGTACCAAGTTTTGCTTCATGGGTTACTACGTTCAGGGAAGAAGGATAGAGAGAGCAAACGAGTTCAATGACGAGTTCATCTTTTTCTCCCTGATCCAAATGATCCACAAAAACATCAATTGGTTCTCATTCACAGACTCGCAGTTATCACCAGGTACCAACTCCAGACGAATTTCAAAGGTTATCTTGCGAGATCTGGCACGACGATGCACCGTATTGAAAAGTTTTCGTACAAGATCTTGCATGATCTTACGCGAAAAACTTCATATCGCAAAAATAAAAATTATCTGAACCAGTTTGCGCATGATCTGCATGTGACTCGAAAGTTTTTTGCACTGTCTTTTTTTCATAATTCCCGGTTCAAGGTATGGCGGTGAATCATCGTAAGAAATGCGGTGAAATGCGGTGAAAAAAATAATTTTCACCGCGTATTTCTTACATCTTTTTTTGGTGAATACGGTGAATCGCGGTGAATTATTTATTTTCACCGCGTTCTCAGTATTCTTATAAAAAAAGAATCTTTCCTCCCGGGTTCGAACCTCGGACCTCCTGTATGCCTTCATCTGCTTACTCAACTGCGCCAACTGTCACTTACAAATTTTATATTTCTTGTGAATTTAAATCAGATTGAGTAAACGTTGGAAAGCAAATGTGGTGAATTTCGCGGTGAATTTTGGTAAGAAAAGCGGTGAAATGCGGTGAATTATTTTTTCACCGCATTCACCGCTTTCACTGCTTTTCTTACAATAATTTGCCGAAAAAATGAAGCGCTGAATATTTGTAAGAAATGCGGTGAATTTTGCGATGAGTTTTCGTAAGAAATGCGGTGTAATTCGATGAATTATATTTTTTCACCGCATTCACCGCTTTCACTGCATTTCTTGCATTAATTCGTGGAAAAAAATGAAGCGCTGAATATTTGTAAGAAATGCGGTGAATTTTGCGGTAATTTTTTGTAAGAAATGCGGTGAAATGCGGTGAAATATTTATTGTCACCACATTCACCGCAATCACCGCATTTTTTACAAAAATGTACCCCAAAACCTCGACCCGGGTTGCTGGCATTTATAGCCATTACAACTCTCATTCTGACGTTTTGTGCTGATTAAATTATAGAGAAAAATTCAAAATAAACATTTTCTCGGAAATGAGTATATAGGAAAACAGAAGTGGAATGAATATCTCGCAATTTCATACAAAGAAAGCTGTTGTCTTGCAAGATAAGAAATTTCTGTCCTATAACTAACACGCTTACCGGTTAAATAGTTTGATTAAGTTGTCATGATTCTCAAATTCAACCTCGTAACGTCATGAAATGTTTCAAAAAAATTATATCTTTTTTTGTCAACTCTACCATTTTATTGAAGCTTCAACAATTAATTTCAGTCAACAAAATTTTCAGACAAATTTGAGTTGATGAAATCTCGAGATAAGGTAAAGTAAAATTAAAAATTATTTGAATTGTACCCTAATTGGTTTAAAATAACAATTTACATGAAGTCAAATCTGATAAGATTTAGGTGTCTGAGAGAATTGCAAAACAATTAGAATACAAAAAAACAGTGTGCCTTTTTTGACGAAAACTACCGAACACCATGATGAGATAACTTTTTCTTTTAGAGAATTTAGAGAAAATGCATAAAAATTTGTCGAAAGCAATCTAGCAGTTTGTAATTGCTGTTGATCAATGCTTTAATGCAAAATGATCACTTTGTGTTGTACTTCTAGCAAAATATTCAGGTCAGTGCAAGTGACAAAATCAACAGAATTGAAAACTTTTGTTTAAAATTTGTTTTCATATCTGTGAACCTGCAAAATAATAGTTGGTTTTTTTAGTCGTGCATTTTGTTTTACAATTAAGAAGCTTAAGTCAAAATACACTTCGAATTGATATTAGGTAAACTGAGCAAATCTGAAAATTTGTTTTCAGTAGAAGCCTCGCATTGCTCGACTACACTTGAACTGAATTCAGATCTACTGGAAACATATTTTTTCATCGGCATTTTCAAGACTAGTAAGCACAAATTTTTCAACAACGGAAAATTATAGTAGAGTTAGTTTGATAGCTCGTTCGGTAAATTAAGAGCCAAAATGAAGTTTTTTCTTAAGTTTCAGAAATCAAGATGGATGCGCCATTTCTGAAGCACGACTTTTTTCAGAAGTAATCCTTAGTTTTGAAGAATGGTGCTAGCTTTGACAAATGTGCTTCCCCAAACAGCCAAACTTTGATCAAACCTATTTAAAAAATGGTGAACTACATGATCTCAGAGGCGAAGGGTTCAATTACAGAATTTTATAGAAAAAAGAAAGATAGAAAGAAAGAAAGAGATCCTTTCAAATGCAGCATTTACATAGAGAACAAATAGTGCGTTTTTTCAGTCAAAACATGGTTTTGAATGAAATTAGGTTTAATCGACCCAAAAATAAATAAGGTAAAAAAAATATCTGAAAATTAGACATAATGTACCTAGTTGTCCAGGAATGAATTGATAGATCGTGTTTTTGTGTTTTAACAAATTTGTCAGTTTGCAAGAAAAAAAGCTTTTTAATCAAGTGAATCAGCTGTGCATTGTGTGCTTGTCAACCTACATGCCCCAAATCCTAGAGGAGTAGCATTTAATCGCTCTACTCAAAAAGAAAAGCTTCAGTGCTTTTGCCCAGTTTTGCGCCTAACACAGGTGTCTCTAGCGATTAACTTGAGATATTTTAAGTAAAAAATACATTAATTTGCGCTAATATATATTTTTAAAAAATTAGGGCAAAATGCGATGGGAAGCGTTGCATTGATAAATGATTCTTTGCTCTGATGAAACTGGCATTATTTCCCAGGAATGCTGGGTATTGTTGCATGTTTGCAAGTGAATTCCGGTGGCACCAGTTTGTTTTGATGAAAGTGTTGGTTAAACAAACAAGTCCTCGTTAACTGCATTCAATTGATTCATAGAAGCGCGCATATGCATCGGCATTGAAAGGCCAAAAATTTGTTAAAGAAAAGTTCCAGACGAAGATTTTTTCTTGGTGATTATTTAAGCGCCAATTTTTGTGTAATGGGTTACTACGTTCATCGACAAAAAATATAGAGAACAAACGAGTTCAATGACGAGTACATCTGTTATTCTCTGACCCAAGTGATCCACAAAACATCAATTGGTTCTCATTGACAGCCACACGGATGTCAACAGGTACCAACTCCAGACGAATTTCATAGGTAATCTTGCGGGAGCTTGCAAGACTGTTTACCGTGTTAAAAGGTTTTCTTCCAAGATCTCGCAAGATCTCAAGCGAAAAATTTCATATCGCAAACAAATAAAAAATATTTGAACGAGTTCGCGCATGATCTGCTTCTGAGTTGAAATTTTTAGCCGTGTCTTGTTTTTCGAAATTTGCTGGCATTTACAGCCATTGCAGCTCTCATTTTGACGTTTTCTGTTGATTAAATTATACTTCCTCCCAAATGATTAAATTATACTTTCTCCGAAATGAGAGTATTTAGGAAAACAGAATTGGAATGAATATCTCGCAATTTCGTACAAAGAAAGCTGTTGTTTTGCGAAAATTAGCAAGACAAGAATTTTTTGTCAGATAACTAACACACGCAATAATTCGACTAAGTTTTCTTGATTCTCAAATTCAACCTCGTAACGTCATGAAAAGTTTCAAATACAATTTATTAATTATTATGTGTTTTTCTTCTACCTCAATCATTTTAATAAGTTTCGAACAATTAATAGCAGTCAAAAAATTTTCATGCAAATTTACAGAGTTGATGAAAACTTGAGTTAAGATAAATATCAGTAAAAAACATTAGTTGTACATTAATTGGTATAAAATCACAATTTGCATGAATTCAAGTCTGATATGATTTAGGTGTCTGAAGTAATCGAAAAAGTTTTCAATTAAAAAAATTTTTTTTAATACGAATACAAAAAACAGAGTTCTTTTTTTGAATAAAACAACCCAACATCATAAAGAGGTGATATTGAGGTAACTATTTTGTTTAAAAAAGCAAAGAATATTTATCGCTAGCAATCTAGCATTTTATAATTGCTGTTGATTAATGTTTTAATGCAAAATGATCACTGTGCATTGTACTTCTGGCAAAAATAATCAGGTCAGTGCAAGTGACAAAATCAACAGAATTGAAAAACTTATTGTAAAATTTGTTTTTATATCTGTGAACCTGCAGAATTATAGTTGTTTTTTTTTAGTCATGCATTTCGTTTTAAAATCAAAAACCTTTAGACCAACTACACTTCGAATTGATATTAGTATAAACTGAGCAAATTTTTTTCTTTTCCTTTTAATTTTTTCAAGACTAGTACGCCCAAATTTTTCAATAAAAATAGAGTAAAGTTAGTTTGATAGCTCACTCAGTAAAATGATGACCAAATAGAAGCTCTTTCTTAACTTGTGGAACTCAAGATGGATGTGCTTTTTCTGAAGCACGATTTTTTTTCATAAGCATTTCTCAGTTTTAATAAAAGTTGCCAGCTTTGACAATTGCGTTATTCAAAAAAAATTGGTAGATCTACAAGATCTCAAGAGGTGAAAAGTTTTATTCGGCATTTGATTACGTTACAGAGATTCTAAAAAAATCTAGAAGTGAGATTCATAATTTTTTTGTTTTTGTGTGGCCCAGAGTTAGCACATTTTAGCGCAGAAATTCTTAATATACGGTGCGTGCGTTCATGCGCTTCAGCAATTCACTGTTTTCCTCTATAAAGAAGAGATTCCAACTCGGGCTCTCGGGTTCTTGAGAAAAAATTATAATACAAATTATACT
>NW_027450305.1:0-12832 GCF_964194025.1 Convolutriloba macropyga | reverse complement strand
ATAGGGCAGTCAGCAATAAAAGGTAATGATGACCTTTACTATGGTTCTTTTTGGATATATTGTATTACAATCCAAAGAAATAAATACTAAAAACCTCTAAACTAACCTAAATCCAAAACACCACCGCCCATTAACTGTATTAGAATCGGGAAGCAGAAGATCGAGGGCAGTGAAAGCCCTTGAAACATGAATTTGAGTTATAACTAATAGTTTAATTAGGTTTTGTAAGTTCATTTTGAGAAAAATAGAATCAACTGCCGGAATGATCAACTAACATCGAGCAAAATTCTGCGTTAAATTGACAACATTATTCAATCAAATACTCGTAGTCAAATCAAACGACTAACATTTTGAGCAAATACTGAAGGCCTTTTTTTGCCTAGTCAGCTCAACAGGATTTGTTGACAAATATTTACTACTTTGCTGCAATGACATAAAAATTAGGATAATAGTCGCTTGATTGCATAACCTAGATTGCATTACGAGCCAGCTCATCCGCCAAAAAATGGACCATTTGGCCCATTTAACATCTTTAATTTCGCAAAAATTATCTCAATGAATATAAAAAGTGTCTTACAATTGTCTTAATCAGTACTAGACGAGTCTAAATTCAAGTCCTACAAATCTGGCAAGTCTTGGCCAAGACTTGGGTAACACTTGCAAGTTGATTCCCAAGTCAAAACTAACTTTTCAAAAAAATTTCGAGAAAAAATTTTGAACTTCGAAAAATTTTGTAATGTGCCACAATTTCGGCACCAATTGTTGGGGCATTTTCCTGGGTACTGTAAAATGATTCATGGTGAATGCCAAACAGTGAATTAGCAACCCAGGGTTCTATTTAGACCAGAATGGGACGATTTGAGGGTATTTCATGTGCTTCTTGGCCACCTTCAGCTATTCTGGACGTTCTATATGACCTTTTTTACTGCCAAGACTTGAATTTAGACTTGAAAAGTCTTGGCCAAGACTTGTAAGTCTAACCTTAAGACTTGGATTTAGAATTGCAAGTCAAAGTCAAGACTTGGATTTACACTTGCCAAGTCTTGGCCAAGACTTGGATATAGACTTGCAAGTCTTGGCCAAGACATGCGCAAGACTGGCAAGCGTAATAAGTGCTATGTTCATATCTCTGAATCAATGCTGATATTTGACTTGCAATTAGACCTGCCCAGTGCTTATACTACCTTGCCGTTTGGTCTGGATATGAATTTGGGCGATGAATTAATTCTGTTTTTATGCAAGGCTCTATTGATTAAACAATGCTGTAAATGTGATTAATGCCCTATGGCATAAAAAACCAATGCTCAAAGCTATATATTAGACTAATATGCTATCATACAATGGATTATATTATAAACTATCATTCAAAAATATATTTGGCGGTAGCCTTTACAATGTTTTTGTCTAATTTTAAATATTATCTGAAAAACATCGAAAGTAATGGAGAATAAGATATCGCATAAGATCAACGAGTTCAAAGATAGATAATAAAATTAGACTAAGAAAATTTCTGAAAAAGTGGAACGAAAAAAAACTGTAAAAGAAAATATATGGACAAATTATGTCATACTTTTACTTTAAAAAGCAAACAGTCAAACATTAATTATGCTTTTGTCTTTTAGAAATCACTACATGATTTGAATCGTATGGATTGACTTGTGAATATTTAGCCTGTGGATATAGTCGTGTATTTATGTCTTGATTTAGAAAATATAAATCCTGTACGCAGAAATAAATCAATTTTTGTTAAGCTTTTAAATTCGTCATGCAATTGAGTTTTTGAGTGCAGCACGCCAAAAAACTTAAAAATAGTGGACAAGTAATAACTGCTTCAATTATCATAATATTGACTTCTGGAATTCCTTCGTAGTTATTTATGATCAAATATAAAACTAGGTTTTTTCAAGAGCCGCGTTATCGATCACTGTTAATTTTGTAATTTTTCTGCTTAATCCACCGTTAGTAATGCAAGGGCATTTCATAGCTAACAGCTATAACAGCTATACTGTAATACAGTGATAAGTTTGACTAAATTTAATCAAAAGAAATGAGCGTTTTTCGCCAGAATACTGATACGTATTGATTTCAAATGTAACTTATATGCCAAGAAAACTTATCTGAGTTTAAATTGATGTCATGAGCGTTATTTCAGTCAAAGAAGATGTCATGAAAATACTACTCTCCTCCATTTTTGTGCGTAAAAATAAAATTAAATTTAAACGCGATTCAACGGAAGTTAAGGCATGACAGAAGAGGTTAGAAGCCATGATCTCTCTCTATTCAACCCAATCTTCCCCTTCTTTTTTATGGAAATTAAGCTTTTTGATGCATGCATAATCTTAAATAACATTTTGAACCAAAAAATTGTTATAAGGGACTCTCAAGATATTCAGACCTCACAAGAATTTTCAAGTTACACATAGAGCTATTTTGTTCATATTGACCCGACCTTCGTGTAGACTTTTTTATCGCCGACAATTTTTTTGAGATCCTTTTCAAAATGATGCTTGATTAAGTTTTGGATCTCTTCTGTTTCCTTCGCAACCCTCCCCAGCTTAGTCGGTATAACAATTCTGAGCTCATGTGTTATATTTCTAATTAATAACGTGTCTTATTACTATTCATAATTTGCATTTTGTAAGTGAGAAGGTAATAGAAAGCATTGAGACGCGAAACAGAGTCGTTCCTATTTTTCATTGTAAGGAGTGTTTTTCATTGAGTCCTAGCCTGTTGTTTTGTAGAGAACCATTGGGTAGTTCTTGTGGTCTCTTTTTCCTGATGGGATAAGGATTCTATAAATTTTCATTTTGGCTCACAATTCATATTGTATATTTTCAATTTTTTAGGTTTCAAACGAAGCGGCCAAGTGAGCATTGTGTTTAATAAGCGAAAAAACAAACGTTCCCGCGTCAAAAATATTGGAGTTTTAAACATAAGAAGTCCCTGGTATCGTTGTTTTTTCTCTAGCCAAAACTACAAAAACTCAGTCTTTAACGCAATAAAGATCTGGTATCGTCGTTTTTGAACGTAAAACAGATTCGGTTTTGTCGTTTTTTAAACGTACGAGAGATTTGGTGGGGTCATTTTCAAACGTAAGAGAGATTCGGCAATGTTGAGCAAAATATCATGAACTTTTATCTTCGGGGTTTTAAAATCAGATTAATCCAGCAAACCGATCAAAAAACGGTCGGCGTATTCGGTTTCAAACATAACCCGCCGTCAATTTTTTTTGTATGCTACCAAACAGTAGGTCTAAACTCGGTGAATGTGATATAATCAACAGAATTGTTATCAATGTTCAACAAGTATGTTTCATTTTTGAATTGAAAAAAAGACAAATTTTATATATTTGTTTGAGCTAAGGTTTGTGAACGAGCTAAAGGAGAATTGTCAATAAAAATGCAAATTTTCCAGAATTTTCTCAAAGGAGTACGTTTGAAATTCCTGTAGTAAAAGTCCTTTATGATAACGTTTGACATTAACAACATAAAAATCAAAATTTCCTATTGAAGAAACTGACAATTTCTCACAACTAAAACACAACATACCGCCGATCTCTTACTTTTAACCGAATATACCGGATCCTCTAAAGCCGAACATACAGAATCTCACTTGCGGACAAAAACGACGATACCAAATTTTTCTTACGTTTGAAACCGAACATATCCAATATATCTGCAAAATTTTCCCGCTTTCTCAACTAGTGTTATATTAGGATGACAGAAATTTAATCAAGATTTCTTGAGATGAGCGCCGGATGGAAAACAGTTGATACCATGATTCAATGTTTCAAAAAAGATTCAGCTAACTTTATCTGGTTAGTGGGCATATAAATTTCAACCCCCACCAGAAGCGCTTTTTTTAACATAATGACAATACATAAGTTGTTAAGAGGGTCACGAAAATCAGTGGCGGGAAAACAGGATAGATCCCAAAATTGCACTTGCTACTTGGTCTTTATAAAAAGAGTGATATAGAGATTGTGAGAAAATCGTAAATATTCGTTGAGATACGTGTTACAGAGTTTGTAATGTGATTTTTGCAAAGCTTTGCCATTTTAACGTGGTTACATTTGAACTAAAAGAAAAAGGTTGAATGTCAAGCTATTTTTTTTCTGCATTGATATTGAGGAAAAAAATAGAGTGACAATTTACTGATATCTGTTTGTTAATCGTTTGAAATGAAAAGAAAAATTTAAAAATTTTAGTTGAGGGCGTTAAAATTGAGAAATTTTTATCAGTTTGAAATGCTTTATTGCTAGAAATTTTTTCCCCATTCTGTGACCACTATCCCAGTAACAGGAGACTTGAAACACCTTGATAATAAGTTTATTAGAATTTATTCCATCCGTCAAGTTCTTGATAGTACATTTCAAGTTGAGCCAAGACAGACATTGATTTTGCAAGACTTGTCAATATATTTCAATTTTCGTTTCGCTGTCAATATGCAGAAAAAATTAAAATCTTTTCCATGCAAGCCCACCCCGCTTATTGTCTGCATATTATTCGCAGACCCAAGCGTACTTGGAAAATATTTTCGCAATGATTTCCTCTGTTCGCACTCAAAAATTTTGCAATCTAATTTAACAAGCTGTTTGTTTTCCCGAGTCAACTTAAATAATTCTGAGATCAAAAAGATATTAAAATTTTTGTCAGTAAAGAAAATGCTTGAGTACTTTAGCTGCATCTTTATAACAACAATCAATTAGTTTTTAGAAAAAATTTTGCAAACTTATAATGTTTAAGTAAAAAATTAAAACCTACACTGCAATCAGTCTAAAAGTTATCTTCACTTTGGCAGTGAACAGAAACTTTTCAATAAAATTTTTCCCCAAAAATTTGAATGCTTATTTTGAATCTAAAAAGGTTCTATTAGCCTATATCGAGGTTAATAAGAGGCCTAAATACCTGTTGAAGGTAAACTATACAATCACTGGAACTCAAATATTTATAATTATACTTGTCTTGGTTAACGAGTAAAAACAAAATTTGATAGTACTTTCTTCTCTCTTTCTGAAAAAAATGTGTCTAATCAGTTAATATTCAATTAACCATCTGATATCTAAGAGAACTTTCTTCGCATATATAACCACATTTAGTCGTGTATTTATCAATCGATTAATTTGATTGGATAACTGTCGCAAATCCAAGGTTGTTCAATGCACATAACATACAACTTGAACCAATCAAACGTCAGGTATGATAAAAGTTGAGCTGTTCCGTTGAAAACGAAAATTTCTTGGTTTGGGTTTAGTGGGAGCGTGAAGATATCATTCTTCACGTCGCGGCCATCGGAGTCGACCTTGAGAACAGAACGGTCACCATAACTGATGTAAGATATTACATTTGCACAGATGTTCGGATCACGTCGAACCTGGAAAATTTTTGTATCATTTATTCTGAATTGGTAAGTTAGTAAAGAAATAATTGAACAGTAATTCATTCATGCATTTTAATTACATGTTTTTTCCTCAAAAATGTAAATTTCAATAATGGCAGTTAACGTGACTGCTACTTTGTGCGTTATCGTTTTAAAAATTAAAAACATATTCATATATTTATTATAATTATTTTTTACTGAAAGTGACTTTTTATTTAAGACTTAACCCTAGAAACGATCCCTAGAATAGATTTTTCTCAACTGCAAGCTATAAGCATGTTAGCAAAATAAGTATCTTTAAATAGTATAACGTAAGCAGAGCTGGGGGGTGTAAAAAGACGTACCTATGTGTAAAGATTACGTATAACCCAATTTCCCTCAAATCACAAAGACGTACCTCACAGCATGATACCGAAGCTGTTCACACGAGGGGGTTAGCAAGATAATCCCTTGATATTAAATTGGTAGTGTCATTTACCTTTTCCCATATTGCACTTTACTAATGTCAATTTCCAAAGACGTACCTCGCACCATGATACCCAAGCTGTTCACACGAGGGGATTAGCAAGATAATCCCTTGATATTAAATTGGTAAGGTCATTTACCCTTTCCCATATTGCACTTTACTAATGTCAATTTCCAAAGACGTACCTCAAATCATGACACCCAAGCTGTTCACACGAAGGGGATTAGAAAGGTAATGTTTTAATTTTAAATTAGATAGGATGACTCAATTACTGTTACGTACGGCTCACGTGATTTTCAAAATTGTACCTCACAGCATGACACCCAAGCTGTTCATATGAAAAGGATTGTTAATCTGTTAACTAATTGACAACCAAGCTGTTCACACGAAGGGGATTAGCAAGATAATCCCCCAAATTCCAAAGATGTACCTCACAGCATGATACCCACGCTGTTCACACGGGGGGGATTAGCAAGATAATTCCTTTAATAATAATTTAGGATAACTCATTTACAGTTACGTACGACTTTTCAAAAATATACCTCACAGTATGATAACCAAGTTGTTCACACAAAGGGGGATTAGCTAGGTAATGTTTTAATATTAAATTAGATAGGATAACTCAGTTACACTTATGTACAGCTTACGTGATTTTCAAAAATGTACCTCACAGTAAGATACCCAAGCTGTTCACACGAGGGTAACTAGCAAGATAGTACCTTAACAACAAATCAGTAAGGTCATCGCCCCCCTACCAAATTACATTTTAATAACGTAAAATTCCAAAGACGTACCTGAAAGCATTACACCCAAGCTGTTCACAGGAAAGTGATTAGCAAGATAGTGACTTCACAACAAATTAATTGGATCATCGATCCCCTACCAAATTACATTTTAATAAGGTAAATTTCCAAAGACGTACCTCAGAGCATGACACCCGAGCTGTCCACACGAAGGGGATTAGCAAGATAGTGCCTTAGCAACAAATTAATAAAGTCATCGACCCCCTTAGAAATTACACTTTAATAACGTAAATTTCAAAAGGCGTAGCTCACAGTATGACACCCAAGCTGCTAACACGAAGGAGATTAGCAAGATAGTGACTTCACAAGAAATTATTAAGGTCATCGACCCCCTACCCAATTACATTTTAATAATGTAAATTTCCAAAGATGTACCTCACAGCATGATAACCAGGCTGTTCACACAAAGGGGATTAGCAAGGTAATGTTCTAATTTTAAATTAGATAGGATGACTCATTTACAATTACGTACGGCTTACGTGATTTTCAAAAGTGTACCTCAGAGCATGACACCCAAGCTGTTCACACGAAAGGGATTAGCAAGATAATGCCTTAACAACAAATTAGTAAGGTCATTGACACCCAACCATATTACACTTTATTAATGTCAATTTCCAGAGACGTACCTCACAGCATGACACCCAAGGTGTTCACAGGAAAGGGATTAGCATAAATCATTTTCTACACAACTTTCATTGTCTTAAAAAATTGTTTGATAAGATATCACTGGCTACGAAGTTTTTTGTTCCCAATTGTTCTTGTTTATACTTAAGTTTCATTGGCTCCATATTTCGAAGTTTTTTAAGATGTTTCAATCATTTGTTTCTTTCCCGTTACCTTATTCAGTTACCCTTATTCATCCAGACTTTCTTATTTCTTGCTTTCAGGTCCCATAGTTTGCTCAATTCACCAAAAGTGACTACCAAAATTAATAATTCTAATTACAGTAAATCTAATTCAAAATTCTAGACTGCTAATCATTTTATAATAATCTAACACAGAAAAAAGAATGTCTCTCGTAGTGTTTGATATTGAGTGCTTGAAGGGGCAAATTGTTAAGGAGTTTGGTGTTTTCAAGGATTGAATTGTTATGGGATACAGTTTCCTCCCACCAAAAGACTACAAACCTACTTTTCAAGCAAAGTGGAACACTAAAAATTTACATGGGATTAATTGGAACAGTGGAAAGCTGGAATATACTGAGTTGACATCAATCTTTCAGCAACATTGTTCACCTACAACTGAATACTTCGCAAAGGGGTTGGAGAAGTGTAATGTCCTCTTAAAATACTTGTGTAAAGATGTGGAGAATCTAGATGATCTTGGTTGTCCTAAAGTTTCCAAACTTCTCAACAACTTGGATACTGACTGGAATTGTAGCAACTATCCGTATCGACAACAAAAAACCTTTCACTGCGCAGAGAAGAAAGCTTATGAGTACGGAATTTGGACTCTTGATTTTTTTGATAATGTACTATGTTTGTGATTTCTAATTGCATTTGTGATCGTTTTGTAATTAATTGTTTTCATTTTACAACTCTTTAAATCAGAGAAAAGTCGCACTGGAAGATCATTTGCTGAGTACAGATTACATGTTTAGATAAAAATGCCAGAAATGCACGTTTCAAAATAACAAAAGATTACTCTTTTTAAATTGGGAAGCAGAAAACTAAGTTTAACATGATATTTTTTTCATTTGTCAGTTTTTTAATTTTTTAATGTAAAATTTTAATTATTGTTCTTGCTTATACTTAAGTTTCATTGGCTCCATATTTCGAGGTTTTTTTACGATATTTCAATCATTTGTTTCTTTCCCCTTACTTTATTCAGTTCCCCTTTGATAATGTCAATTTGCAAAGACGTACCTCACTGCTTGATACTCACGCTGTTCACACGGAGTGAACCAGCAAGGTAATCCCTCAATAACAAACTAGGTAGTTCATTGACCCCTTCCCACATTACACTTTACTAGTGTCCATTTCCCAAGTTGTACTTCACAGCATGATGCCTAAGCTGTTTATTTGAAGGGGATTAGCAAGATAGAGCCTTAACAACAAATTAGTTAGGTCATTCACGTTTTTTCATATTACATTTTACAAATGTCAATTTACAAAGACGTACCTCACCGCATGATGTCCAAGCTGTTCACACGAAATGGATTAGCAAGATAATCCCTCAATAACACATTCCAATTCTTAAGGGAAAAAAGACACACCTATCCTCAAACATACACATTTATTGGCAACAAACACTCAGTTCTTGACACGAAACATCCAATTATTGCCAAACATAGCAAATTATTGAAAAAAATACCAAATTCGTACCAAAAGAACCAATTCTAGCCCGAAAATACCCGTTTCTAGTCCAGAAATACACCATTTTTAGCAAAAAATACACAATTCTTATGTTAACAAAAATTCGCAGTTCCTGCCAAAAAGAACCCAGGTCTAGCAAAAACTGCGCAGTAATTGCCAAACGAACACTCAAATTTTCCCGAAAAATACCCATTTTTACCACAAAGTGGAGATATCTTTTCAAGGAACTCCAATCAATTTATTAGAATTTTTAAGAAATACCCAAATAGTAAACGAAATAACAAAACTTCCTAAAATAATTATCCATAACATATCATAAATGAGACAATCTTGCCATCATCTGTATTTATCAAATTTCTTCGCGACAATCCAATTATTTAGTGACCTCACAAACATCAATTTTAGATATCGTCTTTTGTGAAGATGAATCTTCTCCGCTGATTGATATAGGTTTTATGAGCATAAACTTGTCACGAATTATTTACTGTCGTCTAAAATTAGTCATAAAATGCATCAGTTTAATCATAGTAGTTCAACAATTTCGTCCTATCTTGAAAATTACGAACAATTAGGTGATCTCATCCATGTAGGTGGGTCATTGACCTCTTTGAGAAAAAGTGTAGTTCAATTACTTCATATGATTAAAATCCACACTAATTGCGATATGATTATTCATTATTTATCAAAGCATGCACAGCTCACGTGATATAAGTCTTACTCATAGTATCGTAATAATTACGTCAATATTGCCTCATAATGATTTCAGTTTTTATCATACTTTACAAACAAAAGTCCAATTCATTGTGCTTCGTTTTTCTTTCTCTTCAACAGCTCAACAATAGCTAGTTTTTATTCTTATCTTGAGACAATTTCTTTCTCCTTCTGTTGCAAAACTAAGTTATCATTTATAAACCCTTCAGTGAATATTCGTCATCTCCAGGACCTCTTCCTATTTAACATTCCACGTAAGTCATTTCTGTTATGAAATATGAAAACGAGCAAGAAAAAACAAACAAATGGCTATTTTTATCATCGTACTCATTCGCAAATAGCATATTAATTCTTCAGAGAGATAGATTCAGCAATAGGGGTAATTTATTCTTAGCTTTAGTTTTAGTATTTCAACCGTCTTCAACCAAAAAAGGCTGAAATAATGAACATCAAATCTGTGAAATTGAACGAAAATCTCAAAGCCCGCATCTTTTTCCCCGATTTAAATGATGATGTTGCAATTGTAAAGGAGAGAAAAACTTGCTACAGCTGGGTAGCTGATCCTCCATTCTGAATTCCGAGGCAGCTTCTGGTCTTCATTATTGCTATTGAGAATTTGCCTGAAGTCTCCGTTCCAGACAAACAGACAACTGTAGGCTTCTACAAAAACCACATCGAAAACACAAACTTGCGAGTGTCAGACAACATGGAACTGAGCAGATCAGTCCGTGAGCAATTCTGTGATTATGAGTTGTCCTATAGACCAATGTATGAAAATCAAATGGGATTTTTTGAGGAGGAGAGAGAACTTAAATTTCTCTGGTGTGTGTCTGACGAGTATGACAATTTGCAGGAGCAGAAACCACATCGGGATTGTGACGACTGGGAAAATGGGTCAATGACAGAGAGTATCATTGCAAGTATAGAGGAAGAGAACGCAATTGACCTCAAGTTTGGCAGCAAAAATTGCGACAAGGCAGTCCCCTTTTCGTATTTTTCTACAAAAACTGTACAAGATACAATGAAAGAACTACAGGGAACATCGACTGTTGAAAATAATTCACTCACGTCTGCCAAAACCATCCTCAGTAAAGTAGTTGACGAATGTGCAGATAACCAAGATCATACTTTTTGTCATGATGCAATTGAAGCAATATCTGAAAAAACTTCCCTCAAATGTGAGCAACCGAAGTATTGTACACAAAAGACAGTCAAGAGAAGGGCTCCTGCTGTCAACAACCCTGAGAAAGAGGGAAGTAGAAAACCAGAAATTGATGTCAAGGAAGAAAAAATGTGTCCTCCATCGGGCAAATTGAGACGACATACTATATAGAGTTATATGGTAACTAAACTAGCAATCTGAGAAGTTATTCTTTTTGCAGATTATTTTTGTTTGTATTTCCTTTATAATTTCATATCTCATATTAGTATTTTTTGTGATGACTGATTGACTGATTAATTTGAAATATTCTGTTTTACACTCAGAAAAGCTTAAGCTCATGTATGCTTTTGAATTAATCCTTTGATACTAATATTTAATTGAGTTTTAAAAATGCATTTTCGAAAACAATTTTTATCAATAGCTCAATTTTGAATTTAAATATTTATCGAAAAAAAACTTGTTTTGTAACATCTGTTTTTTCTCAAAAATGCGGGTTTGAAGTCGTTGCAGACACTGTAAAGTTGATTGGAAATAGTTGGGATGCAAATGATATGGTTATCAGATAATGGACCGTAGTCGACATAAAACCACAAAAAATCTGGAAGGTTTCCATGTGGATAGGTTTATTAACAACAGGTTTTTCAAGTACCTGAATGAGCTGAAAGACCAGATTTTTCAGGTAGAAATGAGCAAGACACGTATTCAACATAAAGAACCAATAATTGTTTGGTTCTTTATCCTCCTGTACGCCAAAGTTACAATGTGGCAACTTAAAAACATTTTCTTATCCTCTTTCTGCGATACAAACAAATATGAGATGATTGAAATGGATACTGAGTCTTTACTTGGCACGTAGCGAGGAAAAATTCAACGAAATCAGTTGACCAGAAATACATCCATTGTGGTACTGGATGATGCAAAGCGATTGCAGTAATAATTTCGCAGCAGACTTCAGCAACAATTGTTTACCACGAATACTATACCATAATCATGGAACACTTGATCAGACAACACCTGGTTTTTCTAGAGAAGAATTTTCGGTTAAGAATTTTTAGATATAGATACATGCATATCATTAAGTGCAAAATTTACAATTTTTTAAAGTGGAAAACAATTTCCATTAGTTTTTTTATTTTTTTGAAAAAAATGTTTTACTAAAGAAAAATCTTTTTAAAAAATGTAATTTTTAGAAGGTTTTTAACAAAAAATGTAAAATTTGATGCTTTTGTTTTTCTATTTTTACATTTTTCAGTTTTTGGAGTTTTTTTTTTCATGTTAAATTTTCAATTCAATTGTTTTTTTTTTCTATTAAAAAATGTTGTTTTTCTAAAAAAATTTTTTAAATATCGTTTTTTACATAATGGTTTTTCGCCAAAAATGTAAATATGTTGTTGTTTTTGATTTTTCTATTTTTACATTTTTCAGTTTTTGAAGTTTTTTTCATGCAAAATTTGCATTTTATTTATTTCTTTATCACAAATTGTTGTTTTACTAAAACAATTTTTTCCGAAAATGCCGTTTATTACATAAGGGTTTAACCAAAAATATATATTTTGTTGTTTTTTTGTTTTTCTATTTTTCCATTTTTCAATTTTTGAAGTTTTTTCATTTACAATGAAAAAAACTTCGAAATCTGAAAATGGAAAAATAGAAAAAAAAAACAACAAAATATACATTTTTGGTTAAATCCCTTATGTAAAAAACGGCATTTTTGAAAAAAAATTGTTTTAGTAAAACAACAATTTGTAATAAAAAAAATAAATAAAATGAAAATTTTGCATGAAAAAAACTTCAAAAACTGAAAAATGTAAAAATAGAAAAATCAAAAACAACAAAATTTACATTTTTGGCGAAAAACCATTATGTAAAAAACGATATTTAAAAAATTATTTTAGAAAAACAACATTTTTTAATAGATAAAAAACAATTGAATTGAAAATTTAACATGAAAAAAACTTCAAAAACTGAAAAATGTAAAAATAGAAAAACAAAAAAC
>NW_027450304.1:0-37999 GCF_964194025.1 Convolutriloba macropyga | reverse complement strand
TATGTATAAATAAATAAATATAAATACATATAAAAACATATAAATATATCTAAATTTATAGATATATGTTTACATCTTTTTATATATGAATGAATATATATAAATGTATATATATATATATATATATATATATATATATATATATATTTCTATATATATGAATGAATGAATATATATAAATGTATATATATATATATATATATATATATATATATGTATATATATATATATATATATATATATATATATATATAGATGTATATATGTATATATATGTATATATATATATATAATATATATATATATATATATCTATATATATATATAAATATATATACATATATATATATATATATATATATATATATATATATATATATATTTATATTTATATATATTTCATTCAAAAGGGTCAAAAATTTCCATTGAGGCTGACGAAAAAACACGATGAACCCATCGTTGGAAGATTTTCGCTCACTTTTCTTTACACAAACAAGCTGTAACTGTGGTTGATAAAAATTGGCTTTATTGTTTTTTATCGTTTGCATTAATAAGTTAGTACGCTGATGGAGTGAAGCTTCGTAACATTTCTACTTCAAAAACTTCGTCGGTGAAATATTGTTTATGTCCTTTACCCAAGGCTTCGTCCATTTTGACAATTGTAAGAAAATCTCAAACGTAAATCGGTTACCGATAATTATTTGTTTTAGCGCTCAAAACGACAAGTCCCGGAACATCTTTTTCAATGATTTAATTTGGAGCAAGTTTGACTGCTGGGTTTTTTCCCTAATTTATCCTTTTTACAAATTGATACTTTTTATCTATGTAGGAGTACGTCCAGTTTTCTTCAAGGCACTTGTATATATTTTTTTCAGTAACCTAGTGTTTCGCTCTAAAAAGCAGGCTTTTTTGCCAAAAATGCTGTATAAAGGGATTCCTCGTTTGTCTCATAAACTTTTGAAGGCTCGAAGGAATTCTGTAACATCATCACCCCCAATCTTTGTGGTTGCTTGTTTTTGTCATATTATTAAAGACCGAAGAAAATTTGTTACACACTTTGTTTTTCAAGGCTCCACGCAAAGGAAACTGGAAAGAAAGTCAAATGCAAGCAATAAAAATTAACATTTCTTTCTTGTTTTGCTAGTTTGTCAACATAAGCCAACGGACCAAATTTCATTTATGTTTTTTTTACTCTTTTTTCAAATCTAGGAAATGGTAAACGAATTAAGCGATATTTTGTATAAGATGGCTTGGTTTCCAAATTTCTTTATTTGAAAAAGTAAATCTTTCATTTTCCCCGGCGAATTTTAATTTTTCAATTTCTCATGATCTCTTGGAATGAAAAGTTTGTCTGTTCAACAGTTAGTTTGATGGAAGTTTGTATGTCGACCACTGAGGTATAAGATCCCCCTCACGATACACAATTTTGTCACCATTATATGAACGACAGAACACATTGGCTTCGGTAGCGCTTTTCTAGGTGTCGTATCCTTTTACATAATATCATTTCTTCATTTACAGTATGCTCATTTTTTTCGAAAAAAAATTTCACTGAGAGCCATTCTTCAAACACCAGCGAATTGAATTTTATCTTTGAAGAAGTTTCTAAATGAGCTAAGTGTCGGGGTCAAAAACTTCCATTGAAGCTGACGAAAAAACACGCACAATGAACACATCGGTGAAAAAGCTTTCGCTCATTTCACTCTGCACAAACAATTTGGTTTATAACTCTGGTTGATAAAATTTACCTTTATTGTTTTCACCGTTTGCATTAAAAAGTGGTTACGCTGGTGGATTGAAGCTTCGTTATATTTCAACTGCAAAAACTTATTCGATGAAATATTGTCTTTATCCTTTACTAAAGGCTTCCTCCTTTTTGACAATTCTAGCAAAATATCTAACGTAAAAATTGGGTTTCTGAGAATTGTTTGTTTGAGCGCTCAAAAAGACAAGTCGCGCAACATCCTCTTTAGTGACTTTATTTGGAGCAAGTTGTTTGGTTACTCGTTTTACTTCCGAATTGTATGTTCTTACAAATTGATCCTTTTTCTCTATGTAGGAGTATACCGAGTTTTCTTCAAGGTACTGCTACATAAATTTTCTTAGCGGCCTATGATTTCAGTCTGAAAATGCAGGCTTTCTTTGCCAAAAATGCTCCATAAAGAGATTCCTCTTTTGTCTCATAAGATTTTGAAGGCTCAAGGAAACTCTGTAACATCATCAACCCCCTCTATTTGTGGTTGCTTGTTTTTTATCATATTTTTAAAGGCCAAGAAAGTTTCCGTTGCATACTTTGTTTTTAAGGGCTCCACGCAAAAATAGCTGGAAAGACAGTCGAATGCAAGCAATAAATTTTTAACATTCCATTCTCATTTTGCTAATTTCTCTACATAAGCCAACGGACCAAACATCATTTATGTTTTTTACTATTACTTTAAATCGATGGAATTGTAAACGAATTAAGCGATATCTTGTATAAGATGGCTTTGTCTCCAAATTTATTTACATGAAAATGTAATTCGTTCAATTTTCCCAGCAAATTCTAAATTTTCCAGTTCTGTTGATCTCTCGGAATGAAAAGTTTGGTAGTCCAACAGTTAGTTTGAAGCAAATTAGTATGTCAATCAATGAGTTATAGGTTCCCCCTCCCGATACATATTTTCTCACCATTAAATGGACGACAGAACACATTGGCTTCGGTAGCCCATTTCTAAGTGTCGTAGCTTTTATATACTAACATGCCTTCATATTCAGTATGCTCATTTTTTTGGAGAAAAGATCTCTCTGAGAGCGACAATTTGAGCCATTTTGAAGGCTCAAGGAAACTCTGTAACATCATCAACCCCCATTTGTTGTGGTTGCTTGTTTTTTATCATATTTTTAAATGCCGAGGAAGTTTCTGTTGCATATTTTGTTTTTAAAGGCTCCACGCAAACGTACCTGGAAAGACAGTCGAATGCAAGAAATAAATTTTTAACATTTTTTTCGCATTTTGCTAGTTTCTCCAAATAAGCCAACGGACCAAATATCATTTATGTTTTTACTATTACTTTAAATCGAGGAAAATGTAAACGAATTAAGCGATATCTTGTATAAGATGGCTTTGTCTCCAAATTTATTTACTTGAAAATGTAATTCTTTCAATTTCCCCAGCAAATTCTAAATTTTCCAGTTCTGTTGATCTTTCGGAATGAAAATTTTGCTAGTCCAACAGTTAGTTTGATGGAAATTAGTATGTCAATCAGTGAGTTATAAGTTCCCCCTCTCGATACACAATTTCTCACCATTAAATGGACGACAGAACACATTGGCTTCGGTAGCCCATTTCTAAGTGTCGTAGCTTTTATATAATAACATGCCTTCATATTCAGTATGCTCATTTTTTTGGAGAAAAGATCTCTCTGAGAGCGACAATTTGAGCCATTTTGAAGGCTCAAGGAAACTCTGTAACATCATCAACCCCCATTTGTTGTGGTTGCTTGTTTTTATCATATTTTTAAATGCCGAGGAAGTTTCCGTTGCATATTTTGTTTTTAAAGGCTCCACGCAAAAGTACCTGGAAAGGCAGTCGAATGCAAGCAATAAATTTTTAACATTTTTTTCGCATTTTGCTAGTTTCTCCAAATAAGCCAACGGACCAAATATCATTTATGTTTTTACTATTACTTTAAATCGAGGAAAATGTAAACGAATTAAGCGATATCTTGTATAAGATGGCTTTGTCTCCAATTTATTATTAACTTGAAAATGTAATGCCTTCAATTTCCACAGCAAATTTTAAATTTTCCAGTTCTGTTGATCTCTCGGAATGAAAAGTTTGCTAGTCCAACAGTTAGTTTGATGGAAATTATTATGTGAGTTATAAGTTCCCCCTCCCGATACACAATTTCTCACCATTATATGGACGACAGAACACATTGGCTTCGGAAGCCCTTTTCTAGGTGTCGTACTTTTTTATATGCTAACATGTCTTCATATTCAGTATGCTCTTTTTTTTGGAGAGAAGATCTCTCTGAGAGCGACAATTTGAGCCATTTTGAAGGCTCACGTAAACTCTGTAACATCATCAACCCCCACTATTTGTGGTTGTTTGTTTTTTATCATATTTGTCAAGGCCGAGGAGGTTTCCGTTGCATACTTTGTTTTTAAAGGCTCCACGCAAAAGTAGCTGGAAAGACAGTCAAATGCAAGCAAAAAATTTTTTACATTTCTTTTGCGTTTTGCTAATTTCTCTACATAAGCCAACGGACCAAACATCATTTATGTTTTTTACTATTATTTTAAATTGAGGAAATTGTAAACGAACTAAGCGATATCTTGTATAAGATTGCTTTGTCTCCAAATTTATTTATGTGAAAAGGTAATTATTTCAATTTCTCCAGCAAATTCTAAATTTTCCAGTTCTGTTGCTCTCGGAATGAAAAGTTTAGTAGTCCAGCAGTTAGTTTGATGGAAACTAGTATGTCAATCAGTGAGTTCTATTCCCCCCTCCCGATACATATTTTCTCACCATTAAATGGACGACAGAACACATTGGCTTCGGTAGCCTTTTTCTAGGTGTCGTACCCTTTTATATACTAACATGTCTTCATATTCAGTATGCTCATTTTTTTCGGAGAAAAGATTTCTCTGAGAGCGACAATTTGAGCCATTTTGAAGGCTCACTGAAACTCTGTAACATCATCAACCCCCACTTTTTCAATTTCTCATGATCTCTTGGAATGAAAAGTTTGTCTGTTCAACAGTTAGTTTGATGGAAGTTTGTATGTCGACCACTGAGGTATAAGATCCCCCTCACGATACACAATTTTGTCACCATTATATGAACGACAGAACACATTGGCTTCGGTAGCGCTTTTCTAGGTGTCGTATCCTTTTACATAATATCATTTCTTCATTTACAGTATGCTCATTTTTTTCGAAAAAAAATTTCACTGAGAGCCATTCTTAAAACACCAGCGAATTGAATTTTATCTTTGAAGAAGTTTCTAAATGAGCTAAGTGTCGGGGTCAAAAACTTCCATTGAAGCTGACGAAAAAACACGCACAATGAACACATCGGTGAAAAAGCTTTCGCTCATTTCACTCTGCACAAACAATTTGGTTTATAACTCTGGTTGATAAAATTTACCTTTATTGTTTTCACCGTTTGCATTAAAAAGTGCTTACGCTGGTGGATTGAAGCTTCGTTATATTTCAACTGCAAAAACTTGTTCTATGAAATATTGTCTTTATCCTTTACTAAAGGCTTCCTCCTTTTTGACAATTCTAGCAAAATATCTAACGTAAAAATTGGGTTTCTGAGAAGTTTTTGTTTGAGCGCTCAAAAAGACAAGTCGCACAACATCCTCTTTAGTGACTTTATTTGGAGCAAGTTGTTTGGTTACTCGTTTTACTTCCGAATTGTTTGTTCTTACAAATTGATCCTTTTTCTCTATGTAGGAGTATACCGAGTTTTCTTCAAGGTACTGCTACATAAATTTTCTTAGCGGCCTATGAATTCAGTCTGAAAATGCAGGCTTTCTTTGCCAAAAATGCTCCATAAAGAGATTCCTCGTTTGTCTCATAAGATTTTGAAGGCTCAAGGAAACTCTGTAACATCATCAACCCCCACTATTTGTGGTTGCTTGTTTTTTATCATATTTTTAAAGGCCAAGAAAGTTTCCGTTGCATATTTTGTTTTTAAGGGCTCCACGCAAAAGTAACTGGAAAGACAGTCGAATGCAAGCAATAAATTTTTAACATTCCATTCTCATTTTGCTAATTTCTCTACATAAGCCAACGGACCAAACATCATTTATGTTTTTTACTATTACTTTAAATCGATGGAATTGTAAACGAATTAAGCGATATCTTGTATAAGATGGCTTTGTCTCCAAATTTATTTACATGAAAAGGTAATTCGTTCAATTTTCCCAGCAAATTCTAAATTTTCCAGCTCTGTTGCTCTCGGAATGAAAAGTTTGGTAGTCCAACAGTTAGTTTGAAGCAAATTAGTATGTCAATCAGTGAGTTATAAATTCCCCCTCCCGATACATATTTTCTCACCAATAAATGGACGACAGAACACATTGGCTTCGGTAGCCCATTTCTAAGCGTCGTAGCTTTTATATAATAACATGCCTTCATATTCAGTATGCTCATTTTTTTGGAGAAAAGATCTCTCTGAGAGCGACAATTTGAGCCATTTTGAAGGCTCAAGGAAACTCTGTAACATCATCAACCCCCATTTGTTGTGGTTGCTTGTTTTTATCATATTTTTAAATGCCGAGGAAGTTTCCGTTGCATATTTTGTTTTTAAAGGCTCCACGCAAAAGTACCTGGAAAGGCAGTCGAATGCAAGCAATAAATTTTTAACATTTTTTTCGCATTTTGCTAGTTTCTCCAAATAAGCCAACGGACCAAATATCATTTATGTTTTTACTATTACTTTAAATCGAGGAAAATGTAAACGAATTAAGCGATATCTTGTATAAGATGGCTTTGTCTCCAATTTATTATTAACTTGAAAATGTAATGCCTTCAATTTCCACAGCAAATTTTAAATTTTCCAGTTCTGTTGATCTCTCGGAATGAAAAGTTTGCTAGTCCAACAGTTAGTTTGATGGAAATTATTATGTGAGTTATAAGTTCCCCCTCCCGATACACAATTTCTCACCATTATATGGACGACAGAACACATTGGCTTCGGAAGCCCTTTTCTAGGTGTCGTACTTTTTTATATGCTAACATGTCTTCATATTCAGTATGCTCTTTTTTTGGAGAGAAGATCTCTCTGAGAGCGACAATTTGAGCCATTTTGAAGGCTCACGTAAACTCTGTAACATCGTCAACCCCCACTATTTGTGGTTGTTTGTTTTTTATCATATTTTTCAAGGCCGAGGAGGTTTCCGTTGCATACTTTGTTTTGAAAGGCTCCACGCAAAAGTAGCTGGAAAGACAGTCAAATGCAAGCAAAAATTTTTTAACATTTCTTTTGCGTTTTGCTATTTTCTCTACATAAGCCAACGGACCAAACATCATTTATGTTTTTTACTATTACTTTAAATTGAGGAAATTGTAAACGAACTAAGCGATATCTTGTATAAGATGGCTTTGTCTCCAAATTTATTTATGTGAAAAGGTAATTATTTCAATTTCTCCAGCAAATTCTAAATTTTCCAGTTCTGTTGCTCTCGGAATGAAAAGTTTAGTAGTCCAGCAGTTAGTTTGATGGAAACTAGTATGTCAATCAGTGAGTTCTATTCCCCCCTCCCGATACATAATTTCTCACCATTAAATGGACGACAGAACACATTGGCTGCGGTAGCCCTTTTCTAGGTGTCGTACCTTTTTATATACTAACATGTCTTCATATTCAGTATGCTTATTTTTTTTGGAGAAAAGATCTCTCTGAGAGCGACAATTTGAGCCATTTTGAAGGCTCAAGGAAACTCTGTAACATCATCAACGGATCAAATATCATTTTTGTGTTTTTTACTATTACGTTAAATCGAGGAAATTGTAAACGAATTAAGCGATATCTTGTATAAGATGGCTTTGTCTCCAAATTTATTTACTTGAAAATGTAATTCTTTCAATTTCCCCAGCAAATTCTAAATTTTCCAGTTCTGTTGATCTTTCGGAATGAAAATTTTGCTAGTCCAACAGTTAGTTTGATGGAAATTAGTATGTCAATCAGTGAGTTATAAGTTCCCCCTCTCGATACACAATTTCTCACCATTATATGGACGACAGAACACATTGGCTTCGGTAGCCTTTTTCTAGGTGTCGTACCCTTTTATATACCAACATGTCTTCATATTCAGTATGCTCAATTTTTTCGGAGAAAAGATCTCTCTGAGAGCGACAATTTGAGCCATTTTGAAGGCTCACGGAAACTCTGTAACATCATCAACCCCCTCTATTTGTGGTTGCTTTGTGGATGCAAGTTGTGGTTGCAAGTTGTAACTCTGGTTGATAAAATTTACCTTCATTGGTTTCAATATTTGCATCAATAAGTGAGTACGTTGGTGGATTGAAGCTTCGTAATGTTTCGGCTTCAAACACTTCGTTGCTGAAATGTTGTTTATGTCCTTCACACAAGTCTTTCTCCTTTTTGACACATCTAACATAAAAACTTTCGTTACACGGTTTACTGACGAAATAATTGTTTTTACAAATTGATCCTTTTTATCTATGTAGGAGGGTGTCGAGTTTGCTTCAAGGTACTTGTAAAATTTTTTTCAGTAACCGAACTTTTCGCTGTGAAAATGCAGTCTTTTTTCGCTAAAAATGCTGTATAAAGAGGTTCCTCCTTGGTTTCATAAAAATTTAAAGGCTCCAAGGAACTCTGTAAAATCATCAACCCATACTATTTTTGGATGCGTCAGCTGGAAAGACTGGAAAAACTGGAAAGACAGTCGAATGCAAGCAATAAACGTTTAACATTCCTTTCAAATTTTGCTAGTTTGCAAAATTTACAAAAGCCAACGGGCCAATGTTAAATTATTGTTTTTACTATTACTTTAAATCTAGGAAATCTTAAACGAATTAGGCTATATTTTGTGTAAGATGGTTTCTTTATTTGAAAAAAAATCCTTCATTTTCCCCAGGACAGTTTTAAACTTTAAAGTTTACTTGATCTCTCCCAATGAAAATCTTGACACGATAGACAATTTCTCCCTATTATCTGGACGACAGAACACATTGGCTTTGGTAGCCCTTTTCTGGGTGTTGTCGTACCCTTTTATATACTAACATGTCTGCATTTATGTTGGCGCCACTTCAAATCAGCAGCAACAGCCATCAGACAGCAAGAGATAGCTTTTTGAACTGAAAAAAACTTAGAAATTGTCAAATCTCAAAAATGGTCAAAACTGAATGTTTTCACAATTTGGGACCAAAATTTGGTACAACTACCCGATTTATGAAAATGAAAACCTGAGCAAACTGAAGTTAGGGCACACAGTTAGGGTTACTTCTAAGTTACACATGGATTCAACGAACGTTATTGTATCGGACCCACAAATGTGGCCCTTAGCACATATATGATGCAAAATTGGCATTTTTTGATATTTTCTTGTTTATTGTTTATTTTAAAAAGTTGCTGGTCTTATTAGCTGGTATTGTAGCTGGTCATTAATGGTCAAACTCGTTCATTTGAGGTATTTAGAGCTACGTAATAACCATTTGTGCTTATATATCAATAAGAGTAATTATTGCAGTAAATTGACATTTACTATATAAACAATGACCTAAATCACTTTCTTGAGTTATCAGTCAGAAACAAGTAGCAATGATGCTATAAATGATGAAAACTTGATTATCGATTTTAACCTAATTGTTTGAAAAAAAACTATCATGTATTCTGAACCATTAGAAACTGTTACCAAGAGCAGTTGGCTCTGAGATTAGACTAAAAATTGATTCTTTAACAACTAAGTCTTTTTCTTAAGTTTTGCTAGATCTTAAGATCTTGCGAGTTTTAAGTTAGTTGAGCTAATTTGACGAGAAGTTAGCAACCAGCTACTGGCTGAAACCTTACAAACCTCAGCCCGAAAATGAACACAGTTTATCACTGAGGATTTTTTAACTTCAATCAACAAAATTAAAGTTACAGTCCTTTAAGTACGTCAGAGCGACTAAAAATTTCTGCGAATTCATTAGACAATCGGATTCAATGAAGAACCAGGCCGGCCTAAAGCTGTAGAATCAGATTGTATATATTGGTTCTGCTAAGATCCTTGAGCATCCGTAAAATTTGGTCAAACGACCCGGACAACAACTTAAACAGCAACGATTCTTCAATTCAATTTGGTAGAACAGAACTAAATCCTCACGATAGCTGGAAAGAGACCCGGTAGACATTGGGAAACAACTGACTACAAGATGTCAATCCAATTCATGATGCTAGAAAGTGAGCAAGCTGAATTGTTCGAAACCTTTGATGGACATCTAGCTGATGTGAAGAAAAGTCACATGGATCACAAGAAAACAATGTCTGCAGAGAGAGCATATCAAGGTTTTTTCAAGACGTAAAATGATCTCAAGAAAAACAGAGAGCAACAAAGGCAACTCCTGAAGCCAAAGTACTTGGAGAGTTCCGATGCCGACATCGAACAAAAATTGGGCGAAAAGAAGAAGACACTCAATTGGTTGGTTGTACAAATACAAAAATTAGAGAAATTGAAGAATATCTCAGATGCGTTCTTAAAAAGAAAAAACAACATGCGACTCTACAAAATGTGAACCGTTTTATACAGAAGCAGTGAAAATGGAAGAAGAGTTGGGATCAGAAAATATAGACGACTCTCGCAAGCAAGCATTATGTAGTAAACTGGAACAGCTGGTAACGCAACTAGATTCATCTCATGCAGCACTTATGCAAATCGTGAAATCAGATATTGCTCTGGATTGGTTGACAACTTTAATTGAATAGAACGATTATCATCAAGGCATGCTGAAACAGTACCAGCAAACCGCAGAGTGGAAATCAAACATCGTTAGTGTCATCTAAATTGGCTGTTGATAAAAATCCAAACAAGACTGGAATTGATACAGGAATGGGAGTGATAGAAAAACCCGAACAGAAGAATGAAGTCTTATTTGAGGCATTCTGCTACACACGGAAGCAAAAAAGAGCCTAGTATTACCAACTTGCGATCATGTAGAAGGCGACAGATCGACGAAATGGAGTTCGAAACCCTAAAAGCTAAGAAAGAAACAGAGCAAGGACTGCGAGATTGGCAGTTGGAGTTGCAGCAGGAGCGTGACGAAAAAGAACTTTGTCGTCGGAAGAAGAATTACGTTTAGAGCAGCAAAAACAACAACAAGAACCAGAGTTACGTCTAATGTTGCAACAACAGGAGGACAAACTGCGTCTTCGACAGCATGAGCGAGCCCTTGAAAAGGGAAGACAGAAATCAGAAGAAACAAAGACGAAGAACAAAGACGTCTGAAACTTGAGCTGACTAAAGGAAGCTCAGGGGCATCTGGGTCATAAGCAGATAAGATAGAAAGAGTTGGGTCAAGACGCAGTCAAGCAAAAACAGCAGGGTGGGCAGAATCAGTGGTTCAACAGTCTGTCCCTAGACGGCCACTATCTCAAAATGTTGTTATCAGCACTCCAATGAATGTCACACAGGACAGAGGTGACAAACGTTTCAGCTCCTACCCCAAAACCACACCGCTATTCCAACCGGGAGAAGGATTTTCCTCAACGCAAATGACAGAACTGAGCATTCTCATAAAACCAGGAATCAATAAATCAATTAGAGTTGCGGACCCACCAGCTCTAGTGACAAGGACAACGTTTCATCAGCAAGGAACGTCAGCATTCCAAAACAGAAACCGGAGTCAGAGTCCTATAAACAAATCACAAAACAGGAGCAGAGTGAACCAAACCACACCCCAAGTCATTTACCAACCAGTACAGAGCAGTTGAGCCAGTGATTTGCCAAAACTAAAGCTAACTGAGTTTTCCGGAGATCCTCCGGAGTGGCCAGAGTGGTCGGGTCTTTTTCATGTTAATCATCAAAACCAAAATCAGTGATACGGAAAAGATGCGAAACCTGAGGACCAGTCCTACGGGTCAAGCAAAAGCAGCAATATTGGAAATGGAATTCAGCTCACAACCGTACTTTTATGCATGGGATATACTCTGTGAGAAGTATGGTAGGTCAGATGTCATAGCCAACGCTCAATTCAAGAGAAAACATACCCATCCTCCAGTTCGGCACGACGATTCTACGAGCGTCGTCAAATTTGAAAATGTGGCTACGAATGTGGTGAACACCATAACTCAACTTGGATATATGTCCGACCTAGAATCAGAAGGAGGACTATGTTCAACAAGGGTTAACTTTCGCCGCAACTTAGAGATCAGTGGTTGCGGTATATAAAAGATCGTCGACTACCGAGAGTCAATGTGATTGTTTTCAAAGAATGGCTTGCCTTCAAAGCAGTAAATGATGAGAACTTGTTAGCACAGACAAACTTGTCGTTTGACAGAAAAAAGACTCAAAGTCTGGTAAACCGAAGACGAGTACCTTTGCTTCAAACGCTGAAGATTAAAGCAAACCCAAGAACCTCGAATTTCCCTTCAAGATCCGATAACACCCCCTTTTGGACTTGTGAGACTTCAAATCATTGATAGTACATGAACGACGAGAACATTTCCAGAAGTTCCGACTCCTTTTCAATTGTTTGAGACCAGGTCACATGTCGAAGGACTGCAAAAGCAGGACATGTAGTCTACCCAACTGTTGAAGGCGACACAGCGAATTCCAGAAGGATACTACAAAGAGTATTTCAGACGCTACGACGGCAGTAGCAACTAACATCGCTCAAGGAGGACTCTCAGTGGTGCGAATCAAGCTGAGCAACAGTGAGTTAAACATAAATGTACTAGAAATGTGTAATTTACGATACTCGATTTCAATTGTAGACAAACCAGTGGTTTATAAACTTCCACTTCAAGGCAGTAAAGCGTCTTTATCAGTAGCAGGGATCTATAGCTCACAAGATGTTAACACTGAAATAGCACCGATAGCTGTTTCAGCGCAAGAGAGGTCTCGTCCAATGACAACATTGCAATTCTATTTGCTTGAGAAGCTGAAGATAGGAGGCCAGATTGTAGAGCTGCAAGAGTTGCAAGACCGTTACTCACACTTGAGTAGTTTGCCAGATCAGACCTAAATTCTAAACGACGTTCAAGTGTTTCTCGGACAAGATTGCTACGACGTCCATCACCCTTTCGAATTCAAGAAGTCAGAAGACAAAGCTGCACCATGGTCAGTGAAATCCAAAATAACACTGGCCACAGCAGCATCATCAATTGCAGATAAAAAACTGGCAAACCAGTTGATTATGTGGTGGAATATTGAGTCC
This sequence comes from Convolutriloba macropyga, assembly GCF_964194025.1. Taxonomy (NCBI): domain Eukaryota; kingdom Metazoa; phylum Xenacoelomorpha; order Acoela; family Convolutidae; genus Convolutriloba; species Convolutriloba macropyga. Next base: position 25,129 of record NW_027450304.1, on the reverse strand, counting down.
TACACCACAAACTGTGATGTCTCTTGACATTCGAAAGAGAAACAACGAGCAATAAAGAGCTTGGAGCAAACAACGCGATTCAACTAAGAAAGATACGAAGTTGGATTTCTCCGGCGAGAGGACGAAGTGAAGTTGCCAAACACATTCTACTCTGCAATGGGACAACTCTAGTCACTAGAACAACGCCTGAATTAAGACGATTCGCTAAAAACGCGCTACCAAGAAACCTTTTCAATGCCGGTTACGTTCGGGAAGTTGGCCAAACCGAACTGAAACAAACCAAATAAAAACTACAAAGGTATTTGCCACATCATTCTGTCATTAACCCCCATAAACCTGAAAAAGTCAGAGGAGTGTGCAACGCAGCAGCTAAGTAACAAGGTGTAGCCCTTAACGACAAACTTTTATCTGGACCAAACCCGCAGAGTCATCGGAATTATTTTTCGCTTCCGAGAAAACTAAATAGTTTTATCAGCCGACATAGGAGCGATGCTTCTTCAAATCGCTGTCCCAAGCGACGACAACCGATGTCTCCATTTCCTCTGGCGAGAAGACACCGAGCAAAAGATTGAAATTTACGAGTACACACGATACGTTTTTGGGGGCAAAAAGGTTGCCGAATTGTGCAAATGTCGATGTGCACCAATTAATAGATAATTCAGTCAACGACAAAAGTCTCGTCGGAACGGTTCAGCGAAACTTCTTTGTGCACAACTTCCTCAAGTCAGTCAGAACCACTAAAAAAACAATTGAAATCTACCAGAAAGTAAGAGACATCCTCAGCAAAGGTGGATTCAATATAACGGAATGGATAACGAGTGACGATGAGGTCAAGTCACAGATCCCAGATACAGACAGGTCAACGAATGTCGTGAAAAATTTCGATGCAGAACCACAAAATTCTTCAATCCTCGGAACAAACTGGAATATGAACACAGATAGTCTCATTGTCTGACGTGGAACTGAGCAAAAAGTTCCAGCAAAAACAACTCAGAGAATTGTTCTATCGTTTGTCTCAGCGGTGATCGACCCGCTTGGGATATTTTCATTCTTCACCATACGAATGCGGTTTCTACTCAAAAGTATTTGGGCAGCAATAGGGCAAACATGGGTCAGACAATTATCAGCAGACCACTCATTACTGTTCAATGTTTGGTGCTCTTAGTTGAGAGAAACAAGGAAGATGTCAATAATTCGACTATATTTCGAAAATTGATGTTGAAACCTGAGACTTAACAGTTTTACAGATGCATCAGAAGAGGCAATGTGCATCGTGGCATATCTGCAAGATGAAGCGACGTTAAGACTGACCTATGTAATAGGGAAATGCCATGTGGCACCCATCAGACATATGAAAATACCGTAGTTAGAACTCCAGGCCGCAGTTTGCGAAGCTCGACCAGAAAGCAGATATTCAGCAACAAAGACGTTATAATGCACAAAATCTATCACTGGACCAACTCATCGATGGGAACACCGTGGCTGCAAGCAGCGAACAAGGTACAACAAATGTTCGCTGCGAACACAGAAGCGAAAATACTGGAAACCTGATTGATGGATCGATGGAGACACCTCAAAGGTGTCGAAAACTGCGCCAACATCGGAAGCCGAGCCCGCATGGCTTCAAAAGGAAGAAGATCAGTGGCCAAATCCGTGGTGTCAAGAGAACGAACTCGAAACCCAGCAAGCTCTCAGTGCTGTAGGAAAAAGAAACTCAAGCTTAGCAAAAATTTGAGTGAAACCACTACAGCAGCTTCAATAGAATCAGAGAATTCTTTGCCTACTGCATGATATTCAAGATGAAGCAGAAGAGACCCCTCAAAGCAGACGAAATCCATCAAGCAGAGCAAATACTGTTTCGTTTCGTCCAAAGCGAAAGCTTCCCGAATTTTTAAAAAGTCGATAGCAAACAGCAAATAAATCTCCAAAACATTGAACCTTGCTAAACTGTCCTTCTTTAAAGATGAAGATGACACAATTTGAGTGAAATGTCGGCTGAAGCATTCAAACCTTGATTACACTGCGAAAAACCCAACATTGTTAACAGCGAAACATCCAGTTGTACAATTTCTCTTGAAAAAAAACACATCGAGAGGCTACATGGATGTACACAACCTACATAGAGGCACAGAGTATGAGAGAAACATTCTTCAACAAGAGTTCTGGTTTGTTTGATTACGAAACACCTTTAGAAAACTAAAAGTCGAGATTAATCAAATGCAGACACAGGAATGCCAACACAATTCACCCCCTGATGGCAGACCTACCCCGAGAAGGATCTGATGAACACGTTTTCCGATTTACCCAAACCGGTGTTGATTACTTGGGACCCATCGGAGTGAAGTTTCTACGACCTGCTTTGAAACGATGGTGTTGCCTCCTCACTTGTCTAACAACGAGAGCAGTGCACATCGAAGATGCAAAGTCATTGGACACAGATTCATTATCTAGCTGAAGTGACAATATTCACTGCAAGACGTGGCTACCAAGTACCATCATCAGCGACAAGGGAACAAATTTCGTTGGAGCAGCCAACGAGCCGAAAGATTGAGATGAACGAGTGAGATAAAGCTAAGATTGAGAGTGCCTTCATTCAGAAAAAGACTGTTTGGAAATTCAATCCACCGGGAGCCCCACACTTTGTTGAAATCTCAAAAAGACTGGTCCAAAGTTGCAAGAAAAGGTACAAATAGAGAAAGCGGGAACATTTAGAGTAAAACTTCTTCTGAAGCATTCAAACATTAAGATTGAGAGTGTCTTAGCCAATAAAAAGATTTTTTGGAAATTCAATCCACCCGGAGCCCATACTTTGGTGGAATCTGGGAAAGACTGGTTCAAGGTTGCAAGAAAGTCATGATTGCAATAATGGACAACCAAAGCTTCACCAACGTTTTATCCAGAACAACAATGTGACTTGTCAAATTCTAACCGCAAGACCACTGACAGCAGTGAGAGACGACCCAGAAAACCTGACAGCACTCACACCTAATCAATTCTTGCTAGGACGAGAAAAAGCTACTGCACCTTCTTGCCATCCAGTGAGCACTACCAAGATCTTCCAAAACGGCTCAAGCATATGCCGACATGATATGGAAAAGATAGTCTCGTGAATACCTACCACAATGCAACCAAGTATCGAAGTGGTCAAAAGAACATATGCAAAACCTGAAAAAAGGCAAGTTTGTATGGCTAGTAGATGACTCTGTGAAACGCTGTAAGTACAAACTGAGACGGTTAATTGAGATCTACTCTGGTAACGACGGTGTTGTACGATCAGCGAGAGTCAAAATGGCATATGGAGAACTGAACCGGCCAGTCGTGAAGTTAGCGCCAGTATTCTACGAGGGTGTTTCCGAGATCGCAAACAGTGCCGGCAATGTAGGCGCCACGTCAAATCATCAACAAGAGCCATCAGACAGCAAAAATTAGCCTTTTTAACTGAAAATCTTAGAATTTGTCAAAACTCAAAATTGGTCAATACTGAAAATTTTTACAAGTTGGGACCGAAATTTCGTACAACCACCCGATTTTTGGAAGGGAATACCTGAGCAACCCGAGGTTCCGCAAAACGGTTAAAAATACTTCTAAACTACACCTTCCCTACAAACAATTGTGCATCAGACCCCGAAGTGTGGCCACTAGCACTTATATGGTGCAAAATTGGCATCTTTTGATATTTTGTCATTTATTGTTAAATTTAATAAGTGTTTATTTTATGATATTTTAGCTGTTGGCTAATGATCAAAACCCGTACATTTGATTTTAACCTAAATGATTGACTAGGGAAACTATATTGTATTCAGAACCATTAGAAATTTTTACCAAGAGCAGTTGGCTCTGAGATTAGGCAGTGAACACATCTGTGAAAAGGTTTTCACTTATTTTTCTCTACACAATCAAGTTGTAATCCTGGTTGATAAAATTTAACTTACTTGATTTCACTGTTTGTGTTTGTAAGTGAGTACGTTAGTGGAATGAAGCTTGGTAAACTTTCTACTTTTAAAACTCCATCGGTGAAAAATTGTTTATATCCATTACCCTAGGCTTCGTCCTTTTTGACATTTCTAACAAAACCCCCAACGTAAAATTTGAGTTTATGAGAAATCTTTTCCGAGCGCTTAAAGAGACAAGTCGCGGAACCTCATGTTTAAAAAATGTATTTCAAGAAAGTTTCGTTTCTCGGATTACTTCCGAAATTATTGTATTTACAAATTTTTCTTTTCTTATCTATGTAGGAGTACGTCGGGTTTTCTTCAAGGTACTTGTAAATATATTTTTTTCAGTGACTGAATCAACTGAAAAATTTTCTATATTGTATTCAGAAACATTAGAAACTGTGACAAAGTGCAGTTGGCTCTAAGATTAGACTAAAAACTGATTCTTTAACAAATTTAGTCTCTTTTGTTAAGTTTTGCTAGATTTTAAGATCTTTCGATATCTAGGTCAGTTAAGCTAACTTGACGAGAAATTAGCAACAAAACTAGCTACTGGCTGCAGCTTTAAAAACTCCAGCACAAGACTCAACATTGTTTATCTGAAGATTTTTTAAACTTCTATTATCGGCCTTAACGTTACAGTCCTTTAGATATGTCAGAGCTAATAAATATTTCTGCGAGATCATTAGACAATCGGATTCAATGAAGAACCAGGCCCGCGTAAAGCTCGAGACTCAGGCTGTGATATATCGGTTCCGCTGAGATTCTTGAGCAGCCGCAACATTTGGTCAGTCGACCCGGACAACAACACGAACAGCAACGAATCTTCAATTCAATTTGGTAGACTAGAACTAAATCCTCACGATAGCTGGAATGAGCACTGACAGACATTAGAAAACGACTGACTACAGGATGTCAAGCCAATTCAGGAAGCTAGGAAGTAAGCAATCTGAATTGGTCAAAACGTTGACAGACATCAAGCTGATGTGAAGAAAAGTCACTTGGATCACAAGAAAACACGGTCCGCAGAAAAAGCATATCAATAACTTTTCGATACGTACAATGATCTCAAGAAAAACAGTCAGCAACGGAGGCAACTCCTAAAACCAAAGTACTTGGAGAGTTTCGATGTCTACACCGAACGAAGATTGGGCGAACATAAGAAGACACTCAAAAGGTTGGTTGTACAAATGCAAAAACTTAGAGAAATTGAAGGATTTTAGAGATGCGTTCTTAATCAATGAAAAGACAACTTGCAACTCTACACAATATCAAAGAAATGTGCATCGTTTTATACAGAAGCAGTGAAAACTGGGACATCTGGTAACGCAACTAGATTTAACTCATACAGCAATTATAGAAATCGTGAAGTCAAGTATTGCTACGGATTGGTTGACAACTCTAAGTGAGAAGACATTTTATCATCGAGGCTTACTGAACCAGTGCCTGAAAACCGCAGAGAGTGGGAATCAAACATCGTTAGTGTCATCTAAAAGGGCTGTTGATAAAAATCCAAACGAGACTGTAATTGATACAGGAATGGGGCAATAGAAAATGCCAAACAGAACATCGAGGTCGTTTTCAGGCATTCTGCTTTACAAGAAAACAAAAAAGAGCCCAGTATTAGCAACTCGCGATCATCGAGAAAGCGACAGATCGACGAAATGGAGCTCAAAAATCTAAAGGCTAAGAAAAAAACAGAGCAACAACTGCGAGATTGGCAGTTGGATTTAGAGCAGGAGAATGAGCAACTAGAACTTCGTCGTCGGCAAGAAGAATTACGTTTACAGGGGCAACATTAACAACAAAAAGAAGAATTACGTTTACAGCAGCAGCAACAACAACAAGAACAATAGTTACGTCTAATGATGCAACAACAAGAAGACAAACTCGAGCCCTTGAAAACGGACTAAGGAAAGCAAAAGCCGACGAAGGACAAAGACGTCTGAAATTTGAGCTGACCAAAGGCAGTTCACGGGCATCTGGATCAGTGGCGGATGAGATAGAAAGAGTTAGGTCAAGACGCAGTCGAGAAAGAACAGCAGGGTGGCAGAATCAGTGGCTCAAAAGTCTGTCACTAGACGGCCACTATCTCCAATTGTTGTTATCGACCCTCCAACGAATTTCACACAGGACAGAGGTGAAAAACGCTTGAGCACCTACCCAAAAACCACACCACTATTCCAACCGGGAGAAGGATTTTTCTCAACGCAAAGGACAGAATTGAACATTCTCATGAAGCCAGGAATCCATAAGTCAATTAGAGTAACGGGCCCACCAGCGCCGTTGACAAGGACAACGTTTCAGAAGCAAGGAAAGTCAGCATTTCAAAACAGAAACCTGAGTCAGAGTCCGATAAACAACTCACGAAACAGGTCTGCCGACAGCAGAAACAGGAGCAGAAGGAACCAAACCACACCCCAATTCATTTATCAACCAGTACAGAGCAGTGGTGCTAGTGGATTGCCCAAACTAAAGCTAACTGAGATTTCAGTAGATCCTCCGACGTGATGAGAGTGGTCGGGTCTTTTTCATGTTCTTCATCAAAAACAAATCCGTGATACGGAAAAGATGCAAAACCTGAAGACCAGTCTTACGGGTCAAGCAAAGGCAGCAATATCGGGAAAGGAATTCAGCTCACAACCGTACTATCATGCTTGGGATATACTCTGTGAGAATTATGCTAGATCAGATGTCATAATCAACGCTCAATTCAAGAGAAAGAACATACCCATCCGCCAGTTCGGCAAGACGATTCTATGAGATTCGTCAAATTTGCAAATGTGGCTGCAAATGTGGTAAAAACCCTAACTCAACTTGGATACAAATCCGACCTAGAAGCAGAAGGAGGGCTATGTTCAACAAAAGAAAATTTTGCCGCAACTGAGAGAACAGTGGTTTCGGTATATGCAAGATCGTCGACTACTGAGAGGCAATCTGATTTTTTTTCAAAGATTGGCTTGCCTCCAAAGCAGTAATAAATGAGAACTTGTAAGCACAGACAAACTCGTCGTTTGACAGAAGATATTATCAAAGCCGTAATAAGCCGAGTACCTTTGCTTCAAACGCTGAAGCAACCCCAAGCAAACCCAAGCAAATCCAAACAAACCCAAGCAAACCCAAGAACCTCGAATGTCTCTTCAACGGACAACACCCCTTTTGGACTTGTAAAGAATTCAAATCAATGAGAGTAAGTGAACGACGAGTTTATGTCCAAAAGTTCTGACTGTTTTTCAATTCTTTGAGATCAAGTCACACGTCGAAGGATTGCAAAAGCAGGACATGTAGCGTACCCAACTGTGGAAGGCGGCTCAACCGACTTTTTCACAGCGAATTCCAGAAGGATATTACAAAGAACGTTGCAGACGTTACAACGGCAGTAGCAACTAACATCACTCAAGGAGGACTCTCAGTAGTGAGAATCAAGCTGAAAAACAGAGGCTTAAGCCTGAATAAACTCGAAATATGTGATTAAGGATACTCGATTTCTTTTGTTGACAAGTCACTGGTGTCCAAACTTCAACTTCAAGGCAGAAAAGCGTCCTTATCAGTAGCAGGGAACCATGCTTTACAAGATGTCAAGACTGAAATAGTACCGATAGTTGTTTCAGCGCATGAGAGGTCTCCACCAATAACAACAGTTCAACTCTTATGTGCTTGAGAAACTGAAGCTAGGTGACCAGATTGTGGACCTGCAAGAGTTGAAAGTCCGTTATTCACACTTGAGAAAATTTCCAGATCAGACCTAAATTCTAAATGACGTTCAACAGATTCTTGGACAAAATTGCTACGTCGACCATCACCCTTTCGAACTTAGAAGACAGAGAAGACAAAGCTGCACCATGGGCAGTGAATTCCAAAATAGCCCTTGCCACAACTGCAACATCAATTGCAGATGATAGACTAGCAAACCAGTTGAGTAAGTGATAAGATATTGGGTCCTACACCTCAACCTCTGAGGTCAACGGAAATTCGAAAGCGGAACAACGAGCAATCAAGAGCTTGGATCAAACAATGCGATTCAACGGTAAAAGATACGAAGTTGGACTTAAAACGACGCCTGCAGTAAGTCGAAAAGTAAAAAAGCGCTACCAAGAAACCTTCGACACGGATGTTAACGCTGGTTACATTCGCGAAGTCGGCCAAACCGAACTCAACCAAACCAAAGACAAACTGCATTTGTATTAACCACATCAATCTGTCATTAACCCCCTTAAACCTTAACAAGTCAGAAGAGTGTTTAACGCGGCAGCTAAGTAACAAGGTGTAACCCTTAACGACAATCTTTTATCTGGACCAAACCCTCAGAGTCTTATCGGAAATATATTTTGCCTCCGAGAAAACCAAATAGCTTTATCAGCCGACATAGGAGCGATGCTTCTTCAAATCGCTGTCCCAGGCGACGACAGCCGATGTCTCCAATTCCTCTGGCGAGAATACACAAAGCAAATGATAGAAATTTACGAGTACATACGATACGTTTTTGGGGCGAAAAGCTCGCCGACTTGTGCAAATGTTGCTGTGCACCAAATAGCGGAAGATAATGCAGTCAACGACAAAAGACTCGTCGGAACGGTTCAGCAAAAGTTCTTCGGGGACAACTTCCTCAAGTCAGTCAGACCCCTGAATAAGCAATCAAAATCTAACAGAAAGTCAGAGACATCCTCTGCAAAGGTGTATTCAAATTAACGAAATGGATAACGAGTGACGATGAAATCAACTCACAGATCCCAGAGACAGTCAGGTCAACGAGAGCTGTGAAAACTTTCGATGCAGAACCATAAAAATCTCCAATCCTTGGAACAAACTGGAATGTGGACACAGATAGTCTCATTGTCTGTCGTGGAACTGAGCAAAAAGTTCCAGCAAAAACAACTCAGAGAATTGTTCTATCGTTTGTCTCAGCAGTGATCGACCCGCTTGGGATATTTTCATTCTTCACCATACGAATGTCGTTTCTAAAAAAAGTTTTTGTACAGCAGTAGGGCAAACATGGGTCAAACGATTATCAGCAGTCCACTCAAAACTGTTCGTTGTTTGGTGCTCTTAGTTGAGAGAAATTAGGACGATGTCAATAAATCGACTTTATTTTGAAAATGGATGTTGAAACCTGATACTTCACAATTTTACAGATGCATCAGAAGAAGCAATGCGCATCGTGCCATTTCTGAAAAATGAAGCGACGTGAGGACTGACCTATGTGATAGAGAAATGCCATGTGGCACCCATCGGGCAAATGACAAGACCGTAGTTAGAAATCCAGACCGCAGTTTACGAAGGTCGTCTCAGAAAGCAGGTATTGAGCAAACTTGATGTCAAAGTTGACAAAATCTATCACTGGACCAACTCAACGACGGTAATGCCGTGGCTACAAGCAGCGCACAATGTACAACAAGTGTTCGCTGCGAACAGAGTAGCGAAAATACTGGAAAACTCATTGATTGATCGATGGAGACACGTCAAAGTTGTCGAAAACCCTGCCGATATCGGAAGCCAAGGAATCTTCCCTTAAGGAATCAAGGAGTCCGTGCGGTTAAAAGGGCAGGCATGGCTACAAAAGCAAGAAGATTAGTGGCCAAAGCCGTGGTGTCTAGAGAACGAACTCGAAACCGAGCGATCTCTGAGTGCTGTAGCAACAGAAATTCAAGCTTAGCAACAATTTGACTGAAACCACTAAAGCAGCTTCAATAGAATCAGAAACTTAATTGCCTACAGCATGAGATTCAATAGGAAGCAGAAGGGACCTCTCAAAGCAGACAAAATCTATCAAGCAGAGCAAATACTGTTTCGAAGTGTTCTAATAGAAAGCTTCCCGAATTTTTCAAAGCCAATAGCAAACAGCAAAGAAACTACCAACACATTAAACTTTGCCAATTTGTAACCTTTATAGAGGAAGTTGGAACACTTAGAATGAAAATTTGTCTGAAGCATTCAAACATTAAGATTGAGAGTGGCTTAGCCCATAAAAAGATCCACCTGGAGCCCATACTTTGGTGGAATCTGGGAAAGACTGGTTCAAAATTGCAAGAAAGTCATGATTGTAATCATGGACAACCGAAGCCTCACCATCGAGGTATCCATAACAACAATGGGTCTTGTCAAACTCTCAACGCAAGACCACTGACAGCAGTGAGAGACGAACCAGAAGACCTGACAGCACTCACACCTAAGCTTTTTTTGCAAGGACGAGAAAAAGCTAGTACATCTTCTTGCCATCCAGCGAGCACTACCATGATTTGAAAACGTTTTTCAAAACGGCTCTAGCATATGCCGACATGATATGGAAAAAAAGTCTCCTGAATACCTTCCATAATGGAAACAAATATCGAAGTTGTCGAAAGAACTGTGCGAAACCTGAAAGAAGGCGTGTTTGTATGGCTAGTAGATGACTCTGTAAAACGCAGTGAGTACAAATTGAGACAAATGATTGAGATCTACACTGGTAAAGACGTTGTTTTACGATCATCGATTGTCAAAATGGCACATGGAGAACTGAACCAGCCAGTCGTGAAGTAAGCCCCAGTATTCTACGAGGGTGTTTCCGAGATCGCAATCAGGAACGGCGATGTAGGCGCCACTTCAAATCATCAACAGGAGCCATCAGACAGCTATAAATAGCCTTTTATACTAAAAAAAAAGATAGAACTTATCAAATGTCAAAACTCAAAAATGGTCAAAACTTGAAATTTTTACAAAGTGGGACCAAAATTTTGCACAAACAACCGATTTCTGGAAGGGAAAACCTGAGCAAACCAAGGTTAGGGGATGCGGTTAGCGTTACCTCTAAGCTACACGTGCCCAAAAAAAATTATTGCATCAGATCCAGAAGTGTGGCTATTAGCACTTGTATGGTGCAAAATTGGCATCTTTTTCATATTTTGTCATTTATTGTTCAATTTCCTTAGTGTTTTTTTATGATATTTTAGCTGTTTATTAAAAGTCAAAAAAACCGTACATTTCAGGTATTTGGAGCTACCTAATCATCATCTGTGCTTATGTCAATAAAAGTAGATATTGCAGTAATTTGCCATTTACTATTTAAACAATGACCTATATCACTTTCTTGAGTAACCAATCAGAAACAAGTCGCAATGATGTTATAAACGACAAATATTTGATTATTTAATTGTCTGCCGAGTTGTTTGATTAGTAAAACTTTTTTGTTTTCAGAACCACTAGAAACTGTTACCACGAGGAGTTTGCTCTTAGATTAGACTATAATTTGATTCTTTAACAACTTTAGTCTTCTTTGTTAAGTTTTGCTAGATCTTAAGATCTTGCGAGTTTTATGTTAGTTCAGTTAACTTGAAGAGAAGTTAGCAACAATACTAGCTACTGGCTGAAGTTTTGAAAACTTCAGCACGAGATTGAATATAGATTATCACAGAAGATTTTCTTAACTTCAATTATCGAAATTAAAGCTAGAGTCCTTTAAATACGTCAGAGCGACTAAATTTTTATGCGAGACAATTAGACAATCGGATTCAGTGAAGAGCCAGGGCGGCGTAAAACTCAAGAACCAGAATGTGAAATATCGTTTCCACTGAGATTTTTGAGCAGCCGCAACAATTTGCATTGTGCTCAATTTTTGTGGGAAAAAAAGATCTCACTGAGAGCCATTCTTCAAGCACCAGCGAATTGAGTTTCATTATTAAAAAAGTTTTGAAATGAGCTAAGTGTCAGGGTCCAAAAATGTCCCTTGCAGCTGACGAAATAACACGCACAATGAACACATCGGTGAAAAGGTTTTCACTCAATTTTCTCAACACAATCAAGTTGTAACTCTGGTTGATAAAATTGAACTTCTTTGATTTCACCGTTTGCATTAATAAGTGAGTACGTTGGTGGATCGAAGCTTGGCAAACTTTCTATTTCAAAAGCTTCGTCGTTGAACTAATGTTTATATCCTTTACTTTTCGTCTTTTTTGACAATTCTAACAAAAGCCTCAACGTAAAATTTGTATTTCTGAGAATTATTTGTTTGAAAAGAGAAGTCGCGGAACATCCTGTTTAGTGACTTTTTTTGAAGTTTTGTTACTCGGTTTACTTCTAATTTTATTTTTTTACAAATTGATCCTTTTTATCTAAATAGGAGTACGTCGAGTTTTTTTCAAGGTACTTGTAAATATTTTTCTTTCAGTGACCGAATGTTTCGCTGTGAAAATGCAGTCTTTTTTTGCTTAAAATGTTGCATAAAAAGACTCTTCGTTAGTTTCATGAATTTTTGAAGGCTGCAAAGAACTCTGTAACATCATCAACGCCCCTTATTTGTGGTTGCTTCTTTTTTATCACATTTTTGAACGGCCGAGGCAGTTTCCGTTGCATACTTATTTTTAAGGGCTCCACGCAAAGGTAACTGGAAAGACAGTCGAATGCCAGCAATGAATGTTCCACATTCCTTTCATATTTTGCTAGTTTGTCTACATAAACCAACGGACCAAATTTTTTAAAATTTTTTCACTACTACTTTATATCGAGGAAATCGTAAACGAATTAAGCGATATTTTGAATAAGACGGCTTGATGTCTAAAGTGGACGTAACTTTACCAAATGACATTTTGCTTTGGGTTTTCAATCGCGTTGGGTTTCCGAACGATGCAGGTCCCTTCAAACACAGTTAGTCTAATGTTTTCTTTTCTCAGCGCAATTAAGGCCTCTTTTTCTGTCTGGTCTCGTCTTTTACGTTGTGAGGGTTTTGGTCATTTTTGATTGATAGGTAACTTTATACCCAGTTCCTGATTGTCCTCGTGGGCTTGAAAAAATGTCTTCTTCACTTTCAGATGCTTCCAACATCTGTTTGTTAGAGGTATTTAAAACTAAGTGAGTTGGAATTTCGACAGCTAAAAACACTCTAGAATATTCTTAATATCAATTTTCTTTCCTGACTGCTGGGTATTATACATAACGCTTTTAAGCCAAATGGCTGGTTATCAATATGAATGATGCCACCAGGATCTTCATTGGATACCGTTGGGAATTCTAAAATCGAAAAAAAATCTCGGCTATTTCGATTTTGGTTTTTTTCCATAATCCCAAAATAATTCATTATTGATTAAAAAATTGTAATTGTGTCATCACTCATGGATTCATTTTCTTCTTCTTGATCTGTTTCAAAGTTTATGTAGGGTTCTCTCCGGACTGCTGCATCTTCTTCTTGACTTTTTTTGTTAAATTTGTAACATGATTTTTAACTGATTGAGAAAAAATGGCGTGGCTTTCTGTTTATAGACAGTTTCATCAAACATTTCACTTTTTGCCGGTTGTGATTCTTAGATGAAGGCATCACGAGAGAGCAATACTTTTACACAGGGCTGTGTATATTTGATCCTGTTTGTTTAGATAAAAATATTGTATCTGAGTTTTCATTGCCTTGTATGAATGATGTCTTGATGTGGACGTTACCGTGGACAATATTGAGCAAAAAGTCAAAAAGATAGCTATTAGAGTTACTTGTTTCCGACTTGATTAGGTCTGTTGGATTTATGTACTATTACTCTAACATTCGTCGCAACATACAAAGCTCTTTCTGTCATTATTCAAGCTTTTTATCACAGCTTTAGCTGCGGAAAGTAAAAAATTTATAGTCCTGGTCGAACAATATTGGGGGCAGTAGCGTAAAACGTCGGTTGTTTTTGAATCCAGATCTACTAAAAAATGATAAGGCATTGTTTGCGTTCTAGATTGTAGTTGTCTGTCAATAATTGCGTGCAATCCAGATGTCGGCCAATTAAACCAATCTACGGATTGCCACGGTGCGAAATCTGTGTTGTATTAACATCATTATTTCATGACCATTTAATTTGTTGAAATAGATTGTGTTCAAAGTAAATTACAATAATTTTTTTGTGACGCCCTGCTGTAGCCAATTCGGAAAATTCATTTTTCATTGCAAATTACTTCACATGAGTTGTCAAACACCAACAGACAGTTTTCGTGCTCCAATAATAAATCGACACTTGAAAATTCGGTGATCTGTTTGCTTATTCTTGTCTCTAGTGACTTAAATTTGGGCTGTTCGTTGGTAGAAAAAAAAATTTTCCAGCATTTTTCTGAATATAAGCTCAGATGTTCTACAACACGATGGACCGCAAAAAGTTATAAACAACCATTCAGTTGTCGAAACGTTTTTGCACCTATTTTTTTATGGGGAAGAGCGAATCGAACTGTACAAGAAAGGAGAGGGAACGAGGGGACCAAATGGTAGGCTCTTCACATTCAAGCTCGAGAAACACCAGCTTTACCAGAGAAATATTTATCAGAAAAACTATTACGAAAACTTTTGTACAGTGTAAAAAAGTCTGATTGCTCTATCCTTCAATTACAAAACCTCCATGATAGCATTTCATGGAGATCATCATGAAACACTAGGCCAGTTACTGTCCGACTGTACCTAACTGAACCTCTTATTTGTCTATTTCAAAATAATTTTAAAAGAATTAGTTGAGTTTTTCATTTTTTTTTTATTTTACTTGTATAAGATACAAATTGTGAGTTTTGATTATCATTCATAAAAGTAATGATATAGTTCAAATTTATAGTGTCAGTTTTGTCTCTAAAAACAACTGGCTGTACGTTTTTCTTTTCAATTTGTCGTCTTGTTTCGATAGGAAGGCTCTTATTGGTGAGTGAAATCAGAACTGGTACTGCACGTTTGGGCATAGGTAAAAGGGTTAGTTTCAGTTTTCGCATTTCCTCTTCCATAGACAGGGTACAAATGAAAATACTCAAAAAGTGACGGTATTTCTTGAAAACTTTTATTTCAGCTTTAGTACAGACAATTTTCCTCAATACAGTTTGACAACGAGTTTCAATTTTTTCCTCTCGCAAATGTAACTGTCAGTTGAATTTCATGCGCTATACAACTGTACACATCTAAATGTTGGGACAAGTTCACTTGAAGTAGAGACGGTGCTGCTTTCAGGGACCGTCCGTCAATTCACTCATTAGCCACAGTTAAAAAAATTTTAGCTTATTTTCTTGCCACATGCCTACTTCTTTGTCGGTTAGGGCAGCTTAAAACATGTAAAATGAAAAGTGGTGTCTCGCAAAATATTTCAATTGTTCCATCTTTGTACAAACTTAGATCACTAGGTTGATAACCTGAAGACTTGAAATATTCGTCCAGAGAACAATTATCAATACCCCTAATAAAGATCAGTCCATCATAGGGCCTCATTTTCTTCGCAATGTTCAAATCAAGATCAAGATCCAAGTGCAGGCACGCTGCCAGGAATTTAAGAAGCCTTTAACCGTATTGAATGTAATTATGTTTCGATTCATTGTAAATTTCTTGAACAGCTTTCAAATCAACTGTCGGTAGTGTTTTCATGACGCAAAATCAGTTTCAAGACGTTAAAATAGTCCCTTAATCCCATTAATCCCTTGCCGTCTAGGACAACCCCCTATTATCCCATGTTTAAGCATCGTAGGATAAACCTCCTCTCTCTTGAGACAGTTTTTGTTGTCAGAGTGACGATTAGGTTGACTATATGCCTAATTGAGTCCTATGTAGTGAAATATAATGTTTTTGTGTTGCCCGCTTATTTATTCTTCATAAAAAAGCGATAGAATTTTCACTATTAGACATTGTTGTTGAATAGTTTGATTCGTCGTTTTTGAATCAACTTCTTCACGGCATTTGAGGGTATCGTAATCGGGTCTCAGCATTTCACTGGACTAATTCGGAGATGTTGTCAAGTCTTTTTTGCTGGGCGAATCCTCCCAAATAATTTTCTAGCAGTCGTTCTGTTTATCAGATGCCAAAGAAGTTTTGAAGATGGAAAGCACTCTAATAGATCATAACTAATAAAAAAGACTGTTTGCAATTTTTAAATTGACATTTAGTTGTTCAATTTCAGCAGTAATTGACGTGCCAGAAATGATTGCAATGACAAGGCTACGGGAACACGGATGGTTGGAGTAAAGTTACTTATCGTTACCCAAATTAGTGCTGCTGTCAAAAAGGAAATGTCTTACAATTATACAATTGTGTTTGTTGACAGTTTTTTGCTTTGGCAGTTTTTTACAA
Source organism: Convolutriloba macropyga (assembly GCF_964194025.1). NCBI lineage: Eukaryota > Metazoa > Xenacoelomorpha > Acoela > Convolutidae > Convolutriloba > Convolutriloba macropyga. Next base: position 9,166 of record NW_027450304.1, on the reverse strand, counting down.
GGTGTGTCAAAATATTTTTGCAAACCACACTTCTGACAGATTTCTTCAATTGGCAAATCATTACAATGGTTCGAGGATCTGCTTTGACCACAGTTGTGGCATGTTTTTTTCTGTGTATTTTTTTAGACTGTGTATTTTAAGACTGTGTATTTTTTTCGGATTGGAGTAAGGGAGTTCAGTCCGAACTGGAATGAGGATGCTTTAACGTTTTGAATATGAACTGTTTGAGACGACTTCTTCTGCTCTTCTTTTCGATTGAAAATCCCCATGCTAATTCCAATAATAACGGTTGTTGAGGGTTGGCAGTATCGCAAATTCGTTTTCTTTGAAATTCATTTCTTGATTGAAAACCGGCAGTTCTCCGCTTCTTTGTCACAGAAACAATGTCAGTCACAGACAAGTTCAACTGGTTTGCCACGTGCTTTTTTTGTTGCCAGGAAGTGATCTTCAGTGGTCTAATTAAGGCAGTTGCTACGAGTTTCCAGATTTAGAAGTAATAAAACTGTCAATTTATAATTGTGTTTAAGCTTTTGATAAGATTGCTTTCTTCGACAGAAAATATCAGATAAGAGAGTGAAATTGTCCTTTTATAAAATTGGATAAATGGGTTTTCTCAACAACGAAGTCCTGGATAAAAAACTTTTTGAGAACTTTTTTGACCATTCATTTTGAGTTGTGTATTTCTTGTTCATTTCCTGCGGTCCGATGGAGCGATTTGCCACCTACAGTTTCTTTGTAATATTATCTGAGGTTACTCGCTGTTGCTTGATGAAGTACATTAAAAATGATAGCTTCTTCCGCTAAGAGAGCCAATTTGATTTAAAATCTCTGTTTTAACAATAAATTAGTTGGTCTGAAGTCCTCATGTCCGATAGGGGCTCAACAGTTCGGAAGTTTTCGGGCGGTCTGGCACCGCTTATTGCGCCTTGTTATTTTGATAGGATAGTTGGAGTGAAGTTACTTATCGTAATTTATCATCTACTATCGTTTTAATCCGCCTTAGTTCTGTTGTCAGAATAGAAATAGCTAAAAATGTACAATTGTACTCGTTGACAGTAAATTTGAGCTTGCAGTTTCTTTTACAAAGTCTATCAAGATAATTATGCAAACCACACTTTGATAGATTTCATCATTTGTCAATTCATTACAATGGTTCGAGGATATGTTTTGACAAAAGTTGTGGCATGTTTGATGAGACAGAGTTTAAGATATTTTTTTCAGGATTAGAGTAAGAGAGTCAATTCAACTTGGAATGTGATTGCTGTAGTGTTTCGATATTGAAATGGATTAGACGAGGTTGTCTTCTGCTCTTGATTTTGATTGAAAGCCTCCATGCTAATCCCAATTAATAACGGTTTTTGAGGGCCATCAGTATCAAATCATCATTCGATTTCTTTGAATCTCAATAACCGCTCAGACATTGCAAAGCACACAACCAGTGCTTACTTTTCTTCTGTATTGATTTTTGGAAAAACCTTTACAGAAAATTTCAACTGATTGGTCACGTGCTTGTTCTGTTGTCAGGACGTGGTTTCTCGTGGTCCGATTTAGGCAGTTTCCATTAGGTTCGAGAGTTAGGTGTAACAAGATTGTCAATTATTGTCGTCAATATTCGAGAGTTCCCGCTGTTGAAAAATTTGCGTAATTCGGTACCAAATAGCATTTAGAGGAGAGAAGTTGTCCCTATATCTCCTTGGATCAACGGTTTTTCTCGAAAAAGAAATCACTTGATTAATCACTTTTTGAAATTAATTATGACAATTCATGAGCACTTGGCCATTTCGGTTTCGTTTTCTGTTCAATCCATTGAGCCAAGTGCCACCTAAGTTTTCGTGGTAAAAATTTCTGGGGGTAAGGTTAGGGTCTCTGTTGTCGCTTGTTGAAGTACATTGAAAATGATAGCTTCTTTTGCAAGAGAGCCAATTTGATGTGATGCCTCTAAATTTCCCAATGATTAGTTGACCCGGAGTCCACATGTTTGATAGTTGGGAAGTCTTTTGGTGGTCAAGCACCCAAAGACTTCCTTTTATTGCGCCTTGTTATTTTGATGCGACATTGTCATTCGATTTGGCTTAATTGCAACTATTTTTTCACTCAATTAGGCGCAACGAAATACGAAAAAAAATTTGCGGTCGCTTTTGGACTATTACATTTGCTTAACTCGAAGCTTTTCTTTTTGAGGAAACATTACTTGTTTAACTGATTCTGCACTAACAAAATCAATAAAAATATAACGTTCAACTCTTTAACTGAATAGATATTGATATTTCCTACATCAGAAAAATTAGATTAGGTAAAGCAACGAGTTGCTGTGCGAGTCACCAGTGAATCATTATGGGCAGAGTTTGAATGATAAAAACGAAGCAGAATTGATTTTTTGAGAACATTCAACCTCTTTTATATTGCGATTTGTGATCCGACGAGATATATAGAGCTAATAGCTGTTGCCGGCTTCCAACGGACAAGGTTTGAATGAGTTTCCGAAGTAAATTGGAATCTATATGGTATTTTAATTTAATTTGCTTCTGAAACATATATCCTTGAGAAAGTATTGATCTCAAATTGGACCAGATCACAGCAATCCTTTTTTCATTTCAAGAAGTTTTGAAACTATGAATGAGAAGCTAAGGTCTTAAAATCGTATCGAGCTGAATACCACGGTGAACAGCAGTATTTGCCAAAAAATTAACGGCTAAAATGACTTTTTGCATCCTGTCTGGCGGCAATAAATTTAATGGAATAATATTCAACTGCAAAAATTAGATATTTTTGCTTTCGTGAGAAAAAATTTACGACAAATGAAGTTGAAAGCCTCTGCAAGATCCAGAAGTTTGGCTAATTTGTTTTTATGGTTTTCAAAATTCCAGTTACTGTTTCAATGAGACATTGTACAGCGTTTAATGTCTGTTCTTTTTAATTTGAAAACCAAATTGTTCTCTGTCTATTAGTCTGGTCTGTTGTTGTTGATATTTTCCATGAATTGGAATAGAATTACACTCGCGAAAAATGTGACGGAAATAGGGCTATGGTTCTTCAAAAGTTATGTTCGTCTGTTTTTTAGTTAGATGTGATGTGTATGCAAAAGTTTGACAACTTCGATGAATTTGTTGAACAAGGCCAAAAACAAACTGACATTTGATAAAACATGACCGAATAACGTCTGGCGAATGGCTCTCAAACGTCCGTCTGGCTTCGTCTGTAGGTAGCCACCGTTTAGTGAGGCTAGCTTTAGCTTAATTGAAGGGATGTAGGGTGAGCGCAGCGGGGGGGGGGGGCAACGTTGGGAAGGATTTCTGTGAATCGCATAATTGGAAACTACTAAGATGAAAAGCTTTAAGAGTACTCAATTCCCGCGGTGCCCCAACCTGTTTATCCCGCTTTTGGGGACAAAGAATCAAATGGGTCAGACGAAAAATCATTCAAGCGAAAAATTGCATAAAAAAGACTGACAGGATTAATATAATTCCTACAAACTAGGAAACTACTAAGATGAAAAGCTTTAAGAGTACTCAATTCCCGCGGTGCCCCAACCTGTTTATCCCGCTTTTGGGGACAAATAATCAAATGGGTCAGACGAAAAATCATTCAAGCGAAAAATTGCATAAAAGAGACTGACAGGATTAATATAATTCCTACAAACTTTGTTTGAGAGCAGTTTATAAAAAAATAAAAATAAACAATTGTGGCGAATAATTCACAATTAAAATCAACGAAATTTTTTTAATGATCTTATTCTTAGAGCTACATTTCCTGCTGCTCTTGAAAGAAGGCATGTACTTCAATAACCACGCTTTTTGACCACATTTCAATGTTTTGTTTTTTTTCTTTTTCCGTGTAGCCTACGGCGATAAAATTAGCCCCATTTTTTACGAATAACAGAACACCATAGCGCCTTTTCATGACCTAGAAAAAATCAGACACTGTGAATTCAACGCTGCAATTTAAACAGTGATTACCGCAACGTCAATACTCTCAAATTTCAATTTCACAGCTTCAAGAAAAATTTTGGTAACAATCTTTTTCGATTTCTTGTTACAGTATATAAAACTGTATATCATTTGTGAATTGGAACAGCTACATTTGAAATAGTGATCCATCTTTCTCTCCCTTGGGGTTTAAGATGTCATTAGTTACTCGTGAGATCTACAACCATTATCAACGTTCGGTGTAAAAAGCATAGTTTTTCCAAGACAATTAATTGGTACAATTGGTTAGGAGAAACAAAAACAAGGATTACCACGAGTTAACTACGCTCAACCTACAATTTCACAGCTTTAAGGAGAACTTTTTGCAAAAATTAAATTCGGTTTTTGTATTACTTTTTAACCCGTCTTCATGCGAAACAGATGCAATTAGAAACAGTTTTCGAACTCCTTCTCCCTTGGGCGTTACGATGTGATTAGTTAGTCCAGAGATCTATAACCATTATATATGTCAAGTGTAAAAAGGCGAGTTTTTTCAAAGATAATTAATTGGTATTTTTGGTTAGGAGAAGACTTAGTTTGGGTCGTTGGCAATTTTCTTACGTGCAGTAGTTCAATTATGGCAGCGTCTAAAGATCACGATTTGGCCACTCACAATGTCCATCTTCATAGCATTTGCCTTTTTTACTACAGTCGCCATCGTTAATGCATTGTGCACATCTTTTGGTTGTAGGGTGACACATATAGCCGCCTGAAACAGAAATCCCTGCTCAAAATTGTTTGGTCTCCTTGAAAGAAAACGAAACGAAAAGTTTTGAAAAAATGTTTATTATCAGAAAATTAGTGAACAAATTTCAGTTTTTGTCTCTGAACTTGTCTTTAAAACTATTAGTTCAATTTCAAGTTGAACGATTGAATTTCCCAGATCTTAACGGTTGGAATGAAGAATAATATAATGTGCAAAAATCCTGTACCTTTGTCTATTATTAACGCCATAATAGGTAACAATTTTCCTGTAAATTTTTCAATGGCAGAAATTCCATGTAAATAATACAAGAAATGATGTTTTCGTTTTACAAGCTACAAGCCCGCTTTTTTTAAGAATTTAAACCGTACCATCTGATTCACAACTGAACCTTTCAATACAAAACCAAAATTTATTAATCCACGACGTCAATCCAAGGCTGTAAACATCTCCTGAAAAGTTCCAAATTTTAATGACTCAGAGATTCGCATTCATATATCTCTAAATGGTCATCAAAAAAGTATCTCGAAATCATCCTTGAACCAATTTTGCTAGCCTCTTTCACAAAATTCAGTTCCCGAAAAACTGAATTGGGAACCTCTGAGCGTAACTCATTAAATGCTATGAAAAACTATTTGTTCCGACCAACGTTAGATAGTACAGAGTTCTGATTGGGTATCATTAGGAAGCTTGTCTTCCGTAGAAAATCAAAAAACAGATATTTGCTGAAATTTTGATCTGTTTTACTAAAAATATGATGAAATTTTTCACTAAAAAGTTTTAGGTTTTAAGTTTAAAGTAGAAAGAGAATTGTTGAATTGAGCTGACAATTTTCTGAAAATTTGGCTAAATTTATGAAAAAATCAGCATTTTCACTTTTTATGACAAGGCTCCAATTATGATTCCTTGGCCCACTATATCCAATTTGACGGGTAGCGCAAGCACAGAAACTTCCGACACAATCTTTTCTTGCTCAGATGAGGGCAATTTGTAACTCCAACTCTTCGGAAAATGTTCCGGAAATATTTAATCGCCGCCGCTTTGCTGAGTTAAAGCGATATTCATCAAAAAAGCATAACATATATTCAATATAATCAGATTTCCGCTGGCGAAAAATCTGTTACGCTGCTATTTGGAGAAATTAGGTTTTCCAACAGCCGCATAAAGATATCAAAGCACGTTTCGTTCTCATCGTTGATTTTCGCGACTAAAATGATTCAGATTGGTTTTTAGCTCTTTCCTTTTATAATATTTCTGCATATTTTGTCCTATTTACAGACCAGCCAATTTTTTCTTTAAAAGTTCAATAAAGGAGAGATACTATGAACAACCTATTGAGGCTCATCAATTGAACTTTTGTTTTCTGAAAAAATCCCAGGGTCTTTATGGCTCAGGCAGAATTTTCGGAAATTTTCTATAAATTCATCAGCTCTGCTAGAATTTGTGTTTTTTTATTCTCAAGACTGAGTGCAGTAAATCAAAGGTTTGATGCGCCATGAGGAGCGGTTGCTAAAAACTTTTGACGCTTTCAGATGAGACATATTGATTATTTGCTTATTTACCTCGATGATTATATGAAATTGATCCATTATTTTTGATATTGATTTTTGTTTCAAATTTCTCAAATTTAATCGGATTTTAATGGAGCGCTGTCGCTTTTTTAAAAAAAGTACTTCGTTTCTTTGTATGAAGTAAAAAGAAACAAGAGTGATTTCAAATCAAAAAGCAGTTACTAAACGAACCATTTTACTTGCAACTGAGAGCCAATTAGCAGACTCTGTACTCTCAGGGAAGATCTTTAAACTTTCCTCTTGGCTTTAACGCTGAATTTGGTTGTGAAATTTTGATTTATGATTACTTTCGATTTTGTTTTGTAATCTGTTGACTGTTTGACTCCATTTCACTAATAAAGGTCCAATCGGTTTCCCAGGCAGCTGCAAGATATTATATTTAGTTATTTTGTTTAGTTCAAAGCTTAAGTTTTTTGTGACTTTTTCAAAAGTGTTTATATTCGTTGTTGTTTCGTAGTCTTTTGAACTAATTTCACTAATGACAGATCAAATTGGCTCCATATGCAACTAAAACTTATATTGGGTCTTTGGCTTTGAAACTACGATCTTTCATTTCTTTTATTTTCCTTTTGCACATTCTCTCAGTTTTAAGGTTCTCTGTTATTCGTCTTGTCAGATTATCACATCAAATCCTTTGAAGCAGAGTATACATATACATTGATTTAGTGATTATAGTTACTTTTCTTAGGGATTAGATTATGACTCTAATGTTTAAACAGTATTTTGTCGGCTAAATTGACCTTTGCTTGGCGTTCTTTCTTAATGCGCACAATTTTTAATGTAAAATCTTTATATCAAATGGCAGGTCTCATTAGTTAAGGATTGTTTAATGATTTTAGGAGGTGTAGGCGAAAATGCCTTTTTTGAAATCTAATGTTTTCATGAATTTTAAACTAGTTTTTGAAAACTATAAACATATTTTTAAAGTTGTCTTTTTTTTGTCTACTAGTCAATCTTTTTCAAAAAAGACAGTTGCCATATCTTTTCTGATGAAGTTATAGTGCATTCATTTCACGCTATTTTGACTTATCATTAAAATTTTGTTAAATTTAAATGGACATTAAGGTTGTTTAACAGTTTAACAACAAGTTAACAGTTGTTCTTATTTGATTTTGTTTTTTGTCTTGCTTATGGCAGGTATCATCGGCTCTCAAATGAAGCGTTATTTTATTCGTTCAGTGGTTTGAGATAAAAACAACTTTTTGATTGGTAGATAAAGAAGTCAAAAAGTGAATGAGTGGGTTCGGAACATTATGAGCTTACACGCCCATTCCCGAGCCCCCTTCCTGAGTTGAAAGCTGAAATTGCGCCAAGACTATCAAAATAGCGAAAAAAGATAATATGTAATTTTGTAGTGTTTCGAAGTTGTTCTTAAGTCTTTCATGGCTCTTGCAAGATCTTTGTTTCTGATTAGGAGAAATTGAATTTACCTTACCATCTGGCGGCTGCACTAACCGCCAATCAGATAATCATATTTGCTTTATATTGCCCCTTATTGGTGAGGCGAACTATATTCTCAACTGGAAAATCTGATCGGTGAATTCTGGCCACTGGATATTTTTGACGTAAAGAAACTTTGGAGGCATAAAAAAACTCATCACGCCTAGAATACTTTAATTACTGAATTTTTGAGTTTTTTTTGGAGGAGCTCTTGAAGTTTTATGTTTTGTTAAAAAATAACTGATTTCGTTTTTTTTTGTTTTTCTAGAATTTTTTTAAATTGTTAACAAAAACTGGTCGACGATAGTGATGTTGATATCATGTTGAAAGATTTGACTTTTGATCCGATTTTTGGTTGTTTTTCTATAACTCCATTTGAAAAAAATATGTAGGCCAATATTGTCCGAATTTCGGTTTACCACAAATTTAAAAACTGCTGGCTCAAGTTTCTTAAGCTCAATACTGATATGTTTTTAGTTTTGTTAAGGTTTAACTGTTCTAGATGTAAAAATAATAGGGTTCTTAGCTATATGAAACCGACATTTATCCAAATTTCATGATATTTTATGATAAATCTCTTCATATTTCATGATAAATTTCTCCGCACAGTTAATTTGGCTGCTATTTCAAAGTCTCATGCTATATTCAAAATCTCATGTCAGAGACTTTGAAATTTTAGTATGAATTGTATATCAGTTCCTGTCCTATTATTTCTTTCTTAAGACTATTTAACACTTTCGCAAGATTTTATTTCAGTGAGAAACTAAACTGCAGTAATACCAATGGCGGCGCTCAGTTCGACATAGAAAATAGAAATTAAGCAGTTTTGAACTTTTGAATTCCTTGATAGCGCTTTGAAAGTACAGTTTGAGCAATTTTGCGTTGTTAGAGAGAGTTCTCCTACGTGCGACAATTTATTTCTGTTTTTGGTGTTCTCTTTGTTTTTGTTCTCTTCCGGGTGCTTCTAAAGTTGAATTATGAGTTTTACTTGTGTGTGGATGCTATGCCTGGATCAATGTATGAGCTAAGTGAGATCAATCTGATGTTAAATTTTGCAGATCTGCTTGTGTCGTTTGTTCGTCGATGTCTTGCACTCTAATCTCCTTTTGGCCAGGTCCTATTGAAGTTCCAATTAGGCCTTAATTAATCTATAGAAGCTTTCATTTTAATACAAACTTTAATTATTTCATTTTCTAATCGGCAACGTCTCCCTAACCCTCCTATAGAATAAAGTTTTGAACTTTTGAGTGGTGTCAAAGTGCAGTGGTTGCTTTTGACGTAGACAAAATTGCTTTCAAACACAACCAGTTATAATGCCTTTTCACCTTGATTTTTTTTGTCTTTCACTTGCCGCAATATCGTTTTCGTTGCAATTAGAAAACATGAATTTATCTGACTGGCCTCTAAAATCAAGTGCTTGGAGAGATTGTGTACAAGGCTACGCTTTTATTTTACTTTGGTTTCACTAAATTAAACAGAGGTTGATT
>NW_027450303.1:0-21203 GCF_964194025.1 Convolutriloba macropyga | reverse complement strand
ATCGTTTTTGAGGCTTGAGACTATAACCAGTGAGAGAGGGGGTGCGAGAGGAGGGTGTGCTTTTGGAGAGGGAGGAGGGGGACGGGGGGAGGGGGGGGGGGGGGGGGGGGGTAGTGGAGGTAGCGGTGGTGGTGATTAATATTAGATGGGTTAATTCGTGAATATGTGTGTAGATATGAATGTTTATTGGCTGAGCTAGTTTTAATAATAAATAGGCCTTTAAATAAGTATAAGTGGGGGCATTGAATAGTGCTGAGAGGGATAGTGTGTTTCAAAGCGCAGCGACAGATGTCTTTCCCCTCTCAATTATTCATGTCCTGCAAAAATATCCCGACAATTATCATTTTGGGTAAAATAGCAAAAGCGCAGCGATTTTAAAACCTGTTTTTATGAATAAACAGAGGCTGCGTTGATTGTAAATTAAATATTCATTTGGAAAAGCGATAAAAAATAAAAGGTCCACGCGTATAGATACCCATCTATCTATATATCTATCTATCTATCAACTATCTATCTCTACAGATCCATATATCCATCGATAAATCTACTATTACTATTACTACTAATAATACTACCTAGTATAATACTGCTGTATCTAGTGCACAAATAAAAACTGACCAGTAGTTATCTTCTGGCTAGCTTGCTATTCGAGTACTGCTGGCTAAATTTTTCAAAATTCCAGCTGCCTTGGACCCCTTTTTGAAGTGAAACTAATTTCCTTCCCTCATTTTAAAAAGCAGAATGGCGGAAACCAGGCAAGAAAAAAGTGTGAAAAATATATCGAAATATGACAAATTTCCTCAATAATATCTCTTATATAGTACAGAGCACATTTTACAAAAAGTATCTCCATAGTTCATGTTTAATTCATATAATGAAACATTAATCACTGTGAGTGAGATCGGACTGAATGGATGAAAAAGAGAGCCTTAATCAACAATACCTTCAGACAAATCGAAGGTATGAAATAAACCAAACATCAAAGCACGGCTTCAGTGTAATGACTGCCATCACACATTGTTAAAAACTGACCGTTAAAAAAGAGGTCAGCTGACTTCACTCTCACGGGGAACATTTTACTACACACCCGAATCTAGTAATTAATAGTACTAGATGAATAGAATAAATAGAATAAAAGAAACAAGAAATCTCGTTACTATTAATTTCAAAATTTTAAGTTTTTTTGTAAAGTCATAGCAAATTATATATCACAACCAACCACCCCCCCCCCCCCCGAACCCTGAACCCCGCCAACTTCAACCATCAAAATTAGCAAAACAGTAAATTTTCAAGGTGCAAAGTAAAACAATATTATTAATAATATTTTTAGGAGTATGTATAACTTTAATCCGTCTATCTGAGAGAACAGATCATTTTGAAGACATCGGTTGTTCGATTTTTGGAAAAAAGATGAACCATGACTCATAAATTTACTACCACTTGGATTTTCTTGTCAATGGAAACTTATTTAACTCTCAGGTGATAACTGTTGTTATGATAAACTCCAGAAATCGCTAACAACCATGTGGTGTTTTTTCACACACGATGCAAGAACAGGAAAAATATTTACCGACTGCAATTTTTGTTCATTTACATTCAGTTTTCACAGCCAAAAAATAGAGCAACTTATAACAAGAAGGCTCGCTTGTTCTGTGCGTGGCGTTGAATATTCCCTCATTCGCATTTGAAAGCCTACAATGTATCAGATCAACGCATGTGAATTGAAGAATTGTTGGCGTTGGCAATAAAACGTGTGCTCCTGTGGATTCAAATAGTTTCAAAATTGGAGACCGAAACTTCAGGTTTCAGAAAAAGAAAATGAAAATGCCTGGTAAATTTCAATTGCTAATGAATTTTCAATTTGCGCCTAATATCGTTTGAAAATCATTAACAGAAGGGCGTTCTTATGATGCCAACATAAACTGTTTAGGTCTCATTTTCAGTATCACTGTCCCAAAATTGACCAGGAAAGCTTTGCGCCGACCAGTTTGTTTTAGTGGCTACTAATTTGTCCGGATATTTTGTTTTTGCAACATGCTTTTGTAACTGTATGCCCACTATATTCTTACCATCGCATTAAAAGTTGACCTTGACTATTTGCTAATCCTATTTTTTTCCAATATCTATTCGGATGGGCTTTGCTAAAAATCACACAAAATGGGATCTCTTTATATATACCAATTCATTCCGATATCTGAACAAATTGAACAAAGACAAAGATATACGTCTAAGACCTGTTTAGCAGAAATATTTGAATATAAACTCAAGCTGCGTTTAGTATTTTGGACTTGCATGTCCAAAAACTAGAAGGTTTTGCACCAACAATTAAATTTCACTACAAGCAACCTGTAGATACAAGACACGGTAGCAGATAACTTCATAACTTATTGCTCAGAAAATCTCCTTCAATGCCACTGTATGTCAATTTAATGAGTCAAAAATTTTTATTTTCGACGAGTTTTCTGATAATTCGGCAAGCTTTATTTATATGCTGATCCTCCCATTCTCAACCGTTCAAACATCCAGGACTCGAAATCAATGTAGAACTGACGTAATAAGTTTTTTTTAATGTATGTATATGACAACATATGTCTAATAGAGAGCTGGATTTTTTGCTTAAAAAATTGAAATTTTTGAGTTAAGCTTGGCCTTGAAACCAGGGGCCCTGTTTTTCAACGCGAAAGACCTTTTTTGATTGATAGTAGAGGACCTTCACTACTAGTCTTTTGTGAATTCCGTCGTTTGCTCGAAACTTCCCTGATCGGACCGCAGGGTTAGACTCTTCGATGGTATTCTTAACTCAACCCAGTTTTAATGCCCTCGTTTGCCACTATCTTAGGTCAACCAGACGAATTCACTTTCTTTATGATTACCGTTAGCTGTAGATTTTCACTTTTGCAAATCATTTAAAGTTGGCATATTCTCTTTACGAAATCGATGAGATTTGCATGTGCTTGAGTTTGTTGAAAAAATTTTTAATGATCAACAAATTCCTCTGTACATAGTAATTATGGTAAGCAAATAATTTTGTTAACAAACAAAAATCTTTTGGGAGTCAATGCTTTCAAGCGAAAAAAGTCAGTTCCAACATTTGTAGAGGCTGTTGAAGAATGCAACTGCTCTTCGGGTAAATCTGTCATTACAGGTGTTATCGTTTGTGCTCTTCCCTTTGTGCGGTTACCACATTTGGGCTTGGTTGATCTCAAGGCGTTTTGTGTGCCTAAGATCTAAGTCTTTTGCTGAAAACTGTTTCGTAGATGTTGGGTACCTTCATGTTTAGTGTTCAATTGCTCGTTTCTCAATGTTATTTCAACGCCTGTTGTTTCCAATGTAGCAATTTGGAATTCTATACTTTGAGATTCAATTGGCTTTTGCTTATTCTGTTTTTGGCCAGAATAAGTCCTTCTTTATCCAAAAATGTTTAGAATTGCAGGAACTTGCTAAGTTTTGAATTTTCAACTTTGAGATATTTAACCTATTCGACAAACTGTTCTTGCTGTAGTAACTTGCAGAGGATCGTTTCTGCCATTTCTTTTTTTTTCAAAGCTTACCATAAATGTTTCTGGTTGATGCTTGCTTTATAATCGCGTACGTATGCCACTGCATGCATTATTCTAACAAGGTTAATGAATTTTCCCCGTCGACTAACAGCTTTCTTTCCTTCACACTGTGTCATGAAAACTGACGAGAGTATATTTTCTTCAACAGAGGCGAAACACAGGCAAAAAAGCTCCAACCCTTTTTTTCTGGTTGATTCAATCAGGCTATCTCAGTGAGCTACTCACAATTTTTGAATTTTTCAATTTTAATAGCTCTCGTGCTAACGTCCGCTGGGTTCTTGATGCCGCTTGTATGTTTCCACTGTGAAACATCAGTTGTATCCAAAATCTCTGCTACTCAATTGGCAATCACCACTTGTTGATTGCGAGTTGAACCTGACCGAAACCGCAACTAACTATCTTCATTTGATGTCCCTTGACTATCTGTTCTTTCAACTTCCCTGTCATGAGTAATCGTGGTATTAAAATAGGTCTCATGTGAGCCACTCTGCATTTTCCATTAAGAAATGCTAAGTCAAGTGGGTATTGTTTTGGTCGAGTGTCTTCAGCTGCGTCAGTAAGGTTAGTTTGTTCCTCTTTGTTTTGAAGTATCATTTATTGATGCTTGGCTCAGCTGAAAGTGGAAATTGTTCCATCCACCTCAAAAATTCTCCTTCTGCACCAGGCTCCACTTCGTTGTCCTGATGTTGTCCACTCTCAGTCGAGATGTCTTTAAGACGTCGCTTAATGTTACCACTGAACGGAGCAAACAACCTCAACGGGTCAATTACCGAAGACACTAGTGAAAGAACCTTCCTCTGAGTTATAGGCCTTTAAACATACTTGTTGTTACTATTTCCCACTTGAAGACTATCATCAGTCACGCATCATTGCAGTCCACCCACTAACGATCCTCTAAATTGGAATTCATGGTTTGAGAGAAGAGGTTGTAACTGATTCTACAGCTATGTCGAACCTGGCGTCAGTGTTTTGGCCTCGTACCTTCTCCTGCACACTTTGATCGACTAATGAAATTGTTGATCCATTGTTAAAAAATCATATGAGTAAAACCTTTTATCACTGCTCTGTTTTGACGCAGGAACTCTCTGAAGCAAACTCAAAACTTCGTTATTTGATTGATTGTTGCTGCGCTGCCGTTAACTGCGAGATTGCCTTTGTCCACTTGGTTTTCAGAGTGTAGCAATTGTTTATGCTACTTTGTACATCTGTTAATACCAATCTTTCATACTTATCTTCCTGGATAATGAACAATTCGATTTTTAGTTGGTACAATCAGCTAGCAGAAAGTGATCTTTCCGCGTCTGCTTTGTTTGTTTAACATTCAATCTAGCACTGAATTTTGATCTCCTCCTGAACTGTTTGTCTTTATTTGACCTCCAGCTATCTTCTTCTTTTCAATCTCCCTTGAAAAATGAAAACCCTTTATGCAATAATACCATTCCTGATAACCGTTTTCTAAACATAATCATATCAGACCAGGCCTCATCTTTATCCTCAACAAAGATACAATACTTCTGGTTGAGAAGTTGGGGCTTCTTAACCATTGCCAAACACAGAGTTGAACTTGATTGCAGATCACTAACGTGTCATTACTGTTTCTGATCGTTTACAAAAATAGATATAATGAGTGAGATACTGGTTGCAATTGATGATTCGTGAGTCTTTATTTGACTTGCATTGTGGAAACTCTCCACCTGTGCTTTGATGATCTTTCAAGGCCTTTCAAATTTCCTCTCCAGAATTATCCAAGCCCCACCCTAGAGTTGTCCAGAAATCCACATTCCAGAAACTGCCGGCTTGGTTTTGCTCGCCAGTACATGAGTCTTCATGTGGTTCATATCCTCTGAGTCTGCATTTGTGGTTGGTTGACTGTAGCGATGAAAATACGGGACCTCTCCGCCCATTCGAGAAGATTTCCATCGCAGTTTCTAAACTTCAGCTTCGGTTGTTTACTGGCACCCGAATAACCATTGTTTTATCCTAAACCAGTTCTTGGGGAAGAGTTCTGGTCTCTAACGCTTGATTGAAAGTCGCGTGAACTTCGATATTGTGAAAAGTGACCCCTTCTCTTCAGTTCAGAGTTTGCTTAAAAACCAGATTGTACTCTTACTTGTTTTTGAGTTTTTCCAATTCTACCGGCTCAATGTCCTTTCGTCGGTTTCCAGTTTAAAATGTGATTTTTCATGTGCACTGCTTGAACGAGAAGGAACAAGCATCGTGGTTCTCTAAAGCTTTTCTTGGCACTTTAAGCTCCAGTTATCGTTCTTCCTGCCGTATTTGATGCTTAGTTTCGCGTTCTCTCATTTGCTTTTCTAGTTCTACCTCCCTCGTTCAAATTGTGCTTACTCGAGTGGCAACTTCGTTTCATATTCGACATCAAATTTCTTCACCCTTACTTCACGCTTTTGTCTCGCTGATACTGTTTCAGAATTTTTTTTGAATCTGGACCATTAAATTATTTTCGGTTAAGCAAATTTGAGAAATTGATTTGTCCGTCGGATAACTTTCATCGTTGCATTTGGTCACTATTTGACTGTGCCTGCACTGCTCAGGCACATTGCTGGTTGCGTGCTTTTGCTTTTTTCTGAGTGTCAAGGAAAGTCCAAGTCTGCACTGCAATCCTCTCCGACCATTAGATATTCTTTGAGACAACCTACTGGCTCGAGCGCACGTTTATTTAGACGATGCGACTGCTTGCGAGTTTTTTTAACTCTATAAGGTGAACAGTCGGTTAAAAGAGAACCATTAGCTTGTTGGGACAATCTGAATTATCATTATTTTGTACGAAAGACTTCTCTAGTGTTAACTTCTTTCGCCAAGTCTTAATACCTCTTGTCGTATTTGCTAGATGTTGACCGAAGCTGTTTTTTAACATAATGATTAAGTTTTCCGGTTAATGTTCGATTTTGCTTTGCTTATCTCCTTTAAGAAAGGTTTGCACTTTAACTTCGGGTCTGCCATTGTCCTGGTCGGCGGATCAAACTTAACGACTGCTCTTCCACAATTGACCAGGAGATATTTACATAGCCCAGCACGTATTAGCGGCTACAAATTTTTCCGGTTGTTAAGCTTCTGCAATTTGATTTTATAATTCTATATCCGCTATATTTTTATACATTTGACATTCTGGAGCCAAAAATCCAAAATAAAAAAGTTGTTGTAGCAAAGTTGAATTTCACCTCAATAAACTGTTGATACAGGACACAGTAACATACAACTTAATACTCAAGTATAGTGTATCAATACGCACTCTACGTCAATTTAATGAGATAAAAAATATTGAGTTTCGGCTGATTTTTTGTTAAATTTTCAAGCTCATCCTCCCTCTGTGCGTGTCAATTCTCAACCGTTGATCAGTTGAGTCTTACGATGAAGAAACGTCAGTTTTTCCATTCAAAATTGACGTTAGATACTAATGTTAACGATGAAAAATACCCACCAAAAACTCCAAATCAACATCAATATTTCAGTGTAGAACTGACGCAAAAAATTGTTTCAAATTCATCTGTATGAGCACATACAACTCCAATAATTGGATTTGTTTGCTTAATAGATATGAAAAATTTATTTAAGCTGAGCCTGGACATTCCTTGCTGATTTGATTTCTTGTCATTAGTCAACCTGCTCTGTATTTTAAAAATAAAACAGAATTTGAGATGAATCAGACGTCAATTTGAGTCAACTCAAGTTTAGCTCAATAAATAATTTCAGTTGCACAGTACATTCCTTGAAATTTATAAAATATTGGAAAAACAAAAAAGAGACTTTAGGCTGGATATTTTTTGACGACTGCCGTCTTACTGTCTTACTGTGCATCGCATCAAAGCGATCTCGTGATGAAGCTAAAATTTACCGCAAGGAAAAAAATGCAATTTTTGTTGGCTTAGAAAACAATATGCGTTGTTCTACGAAGCTTTTTTAGAGCAATAAGTCTTATTAATGCATTGGAAAAAGAATGTATGAACAACAAAAAAATCATGTAAAAGTCTTGGGTGGTTTTAGTTGAAAATCAGAATTCAAAGAAGTGACAAAAAAGAGATCACTGCATGGTTGATTAAATCATCAGCATTGAATGATTTGATTGAAGGAACTGAAACTAAACAATTGAGAGTAAAGGAAAAAAATAACGAAGTTTGTCGCTTTTTAAATTTGCTGTGATTCAGACAGCTTTAATAAACGGCATATAAGGAACCTGATCAAACATGGGACTCTTAATGCCTTACCGACTGGATGCTGCGGGACATAAAATGCAGCGACATTTTCACTATGGGATAAAAAACGCAGACCATACTCGGAAAAACTAATCAAAACTAATCAGGTTTTTGATTGGATACCAGTGGCGGAACATTGTTAAAGCATACTCTAATTTTAAAATCTAACATTTAACAGATCAAGTTATCAGAAGGAATAAATTAACAAATATATTTGTACAGTCAAAAACTACATTGAGTCATTGTAGCTAATTTTTAGAAGCAAAGCAGTAATTCAAAGAAATCTGAAACAAAAATGATGTCAAAGTTCTCAACCAGAAATAAGCTTCCGACTAATCAAAACTACTTTTTTTGACACTCAGAGAATTTCATTTGAAGTATTTTTCATTCAAGATCAAAAGCAACATAATTTCGATTGATGAAACGCCACCAAATTTCTTCAATTGGTTGTTTGATAAAAATAGACTCATTAAAGATTTGCTAATCAGAATGATAGTAGGAAACTAGCTTGAAATAATAAAATTGATATTTATCATAACCATGAAAAATTCACAAAAATGATAAAAGAAATAAGTAAATATTTGACAAAATTTAGACAACAATTCCTGTAATAAAGTGCAAAGATTGGAAGAATTTAAAGGAGTTTTTTTTTATTGCAAAACAGTTTTGTTATTCTCAAGTTAAAAAATTGTTTTTAAATTCAATAGTTTAGAGAAAACATTATCTAATAATGAACACTTTGTTTTCTTAAAAAAAAACCTTAGGGTTTGTAGACTATAGAAATCAACACTAGGTGTTATGAAACAAATATTAAATTTTTAAATATGAAAGTGAATTATGGGAAAAATTGTGAACTTAGCGTGACTTTAAAAATAATTGACATCCAGCATTCTGGAAACAGAACTCCGGAAACAAAACCAAATTTTTATTTCATGCAAAACCGCTAATTATATACAATTTGAGAGCATAAAATTTCCTAAACAAAATGGTTCGAAAAATAACAAAACTTTGATATTAAAGGAAGAATTTGAGAACATATCAAAAAAATTATGTTCTAAATTTGTTACAGCCAATATCTATACAACAGAAGTTTGAATCAAAACATTATATGCCTCAATTGAGTCATTAGAAAACTGTTAATCGTTTGGTTGCAAATCAATGTCAGGGAAAGAAGACTGAATTTCAAGAATTTACTGTTTTGAAGAAAAAAAATCAATGTGTTTCTTGGAAAATTGGTGTAAAAGTTAAATTCCAGAGTCAATGCTTTAAGATTTTTTCATTCAAATTTTCACTGTAAAAAAATGGAACAAAGAGATAGAGAAACATGGAAACCAGAATTCAAAGACTTAGAAAGTATAAACAGTTTTGAGGAACAACTTTAGTGTAATTAAACGTTCGTTTTTTCAACGAAGGCTGTAAACTTATTCGGGGAACAAAAACGCGTTTATTTTAAAACCATTCGAATTTTTTTAACTGACTCGCACTATTGAAACAGAAATTTATATTAATAGTTATGAGCAACAGACAACAAAGAAAAGAAAAACAAAGCCGTGGTAAACATACAGCACAGTGAACCAAATTTTTGCCAATAAATTTTCTGCAAGCAAAAACGCGTAAAATTCAAAATTATTAGATTTTTTCAACTGACCTGCACTATTGCAATGGGAAATTCAATCAACAGTTATGAAAAACAGCCAACAAAGAAAAGGAAAAAAAGAGTAATAAAGATACAGCACCGTGAAAAAACTTCTTTTGCCAAAATATTTATTATATTTCTACTTTCCAGAGCTTTTTTCTGAACGTGATACTTATATATATACCACAGTAGTTTTTTTCAAATGTTCTACTTCCGCAGAGTTAAAGGCCGGCAACTAAACTGATATGTAAATTTCTTCAAATACTTTATATCTTTTTGTGCAGATTTTTCCACAAGGCTCAAATACGAGCGGTAAGAGAGTTTGAGTAAAAAAGATTACAGATTGCTGAAAGACCGCGTTAAATTGTTTTCGCTACTTATTTGATGCCTGATCAAAACTGATACGAAAAAATTGAAGACAATGGTAAACAAACTTTGATCGCCTTGAAAAAATTATCTTCTCTGTAATTTTTTTAAATTTCAAGATCTCATAAAATTGCAATTTTTTTCAACTACTCTTATACCTAATTGGATTTGCACAATTTGTCCTCAAGAAAAATTGATGTCTAAAACGCATATTTTTTCAATTTTTGAAAAACTACTCATGAGTTATTTTCCTTACTTTCCCAAGAGTCTTACCAGATTTTCAAATATAATAATCAAATTAAGACAATTCAATAGTTTTTTCTTCATGCTTCTGAAGATCTGTAATACCATCCAAATGAAACAACAAAAAGTGACAATTGGCTGGAAATTGTTGGCCAAGATGGGTTTAAACATTAATTCTTTGTTTGAATTTAGAAATCCTTAAATATTAAGGGCTTAAATATTACTTTTTCTTGACATTAGGTATCCTCAGCACGATCGGTAGTTACGTGAGGTAAACAAAACAGCAAAATATAACATCTTAAGAAAATTTCAATCACAACTTTACTCGACCCTACTGACTTAATTTGACATATAGAATTTTTTCTCCGAAAACTTTTACAAATGTTGCCTGAAAAAAATCGAAGCTGTGCGAAGAGGAGTGTTGACTTGCCATAATTTTCTCAAATTTTTGCTTGAAGAGTTTGGGAACAACGAGAGGTATTACCAAACATTCGCAAAGTTTTCAAACACAAAATCTTTCTAATCAATTTTTGAAATTGGTGGTTGATTCACTGTAGCAATGAACATACTGGACCTCTCCATCCAATCGAGAATTTGTCTATCAAAGTTTCTCAACTCCAGCTTCAATTGTTTACTGTCACTTGAATAACCATTGTTGTATTGTAAACCAGCTCTTGGGGAAGTGTTCCTGTCTTCAACGCTTGATTAAAGGTTGCGTGGATTTGGAAATCGTGAAAAGTGATCCTTGCTCTTCAGTTCAGGGGTTGATTGAAAACCTGATTGTCATCATACTGTTGCTTGAATTTTTCCATTTTTACAGGCCCAATGTCCTTTCTTCGGTTTCTAGTTAAGAGTGATTTGTCACGTGCACTGGTTGAGTAGGAACAAGAATCGTGATCCTCTGAAGCTTTTCTTGGCACTTTGGGCCCTAGTTCTTGTTCTTCTTTTCATATTTGATGCTCAGTTTCCAATTCCCTCGTTTGCGGTTCTAGTTCTACTTCTCTGGCTTGAATTGTGCATAATCGAGTCGCAACTGCGCTTCATGGTTGATATCAAAACTCTTTATCTGTGCCTCACGCCTTCATCTGGCTGAAGTTGTTTCAGAAAATTTTTCCGTAACTGGAACATTGGATTCTGTTCTGTTTTGAAAAGTTTGAGAAACTGAATTGCCCGTCGGAAAGCTTTCACAGTCCTTTTTTTACACCAGTTGACCGTGCTTTCTCTGCCCTGCGCACATTCCTCGTTCCGTGCATTTGTTTTGTTTATGAGAGTCAATGAAACTCCAAATGTGACCTGAACTCCTTTGTGAGTGTTAGATGTTCTTCGAAAAAACTTATTGACTAGAGGGAAAGACTGTTTAAACAATGCAACTGCTTTGCAATTTGTTAATCTAGAAGGGGAAGAGTCTGTTGATAGAGAACGTTTAACTTGTTGGGTAAATCTTAACTATCATTTTTTTGTACAAAAGTCTTCATTAGTGGTAACTTCTTTCACTAAATCTTGATACTCGTTGTCGTATTTGTTTAATGTTGACCGAAGCCGTTCTTTGATATAATGCTTAATTTTACTAGTTGGTGTTCGAGTTTTCTTTGGCTATTCCCTTTAAACAGTGTTTGCACTTCAATTTACATTTTTAATTGCACTTTTTGACTTGCCTCGTTGCCGTTTTCTCATTGATTCTTTCAATTTTCAGTTTGTTGTACCTCTGATTGTCTTTCTATTGTATTGGTCCGGATACCACGTTTTTGCAGTTCGCTTTCGTAACTGTATATCCACTATATTTTTACCGTTGCAATACATAATGTCTTTGGCTATTTGTTAATCCTAGTTTCTTCATTATTGTTTCGGGCTGGGCTTACTAAAGATCACGCAAGGCGGAGTCAATTTATATATACCAGTTGATTCGGACGTCCGAACAACTCGAAGGAGGACAAAAATATACGTAGAAGACCTGTTTGCAAAAATATTTGAAAGTAAACTCGAGCTGCGTTTTGTATATTGATGTCCAAAATCCCAAAACAAAAAGTTGTTTTAGGAACAGTTGAATTTCAACTCAACCAGGCTGTAGATACAGGACACAGTAACAGACAATTTCATGCTCAAGAATTATTCTTCAATATGCACTCTTTGTCAATTTAATGGTATCAAATTATTTCGTTTTCGACTCAATTTTTGGTTATTTCTCACGCTGACCCTCCCTCTGTGCATGTCAATTCTCAGCCATTGATTTGTTGAATGTGACAATGGAGATTTGTCAGTTTTTCTATTCAAAATTGGCGTCAGGAATTAATTTTAACGATGACAAATACCCAACAAAAACTCCAAATCAACGTTAATTTTTCAGTGTAGAGTGAAGAAGTGACGCAAAAAATTGTTTTTAAATTCATCTTATGGGCACATATACCTCTTATAGAGTTGGATTTGTTTGTTTAATAGATGTGAAAATTTTATTTAAGCCGATTCTTGACTTTCATTGCTGATTTGATTTTCTTTCATTAGCTAATCTGCTCATTATTTCAAAATTTGAACAGACTTTGAGTCGAATCAGACGTCAATTTGAGTCAACTCAAGCTTAGCTATAATAGATAATTTTCTTTTCACAGTATATTCATTGAAAATAAAAAAAATGGAAAAAACAGACAAAAGGCAAATTTTTGGCCATGTCCTGTCTTCAGAGAAGTTTAAACAGAACTGTATTTTTAGGCTGGATTTTCTGTTTGACGACTGCCGTCTTACTGTGGATTGCATCAAAGCAACCTCGTGATGAAGCTATAGTTTATTGCAAGGAAAAAAATTGCATTTTTGTTGGTTTAAAAAACAATAGGCGTTGTTCTACGAAACCTTTTTTAGAGCAATAAGTCTTATTAATGCATTGAAAATAGAAAATAGTGAGCAAATAAGCATGTAGAAGTCATATGCGCTTTTTGCTGAATAATAAAAAGGCAGCAAAGTAAGAAGAAACGTGGAAAATTTTCCCCTCAAAAATTTCTCAACGCAAAAAATTGAAAATCAGATTTAAAAACGTGACAAAAAAGGATTTTTTTCCGTTTGTGACCCCCCAGC
This sequence comes from Convolutriloba macropyga, assembly GCF_964194025.1. Lineage (NCBI taxonomy): Eukaryota > Metazoa > Xenacoelomorpha > Acoela > Convolutidae > Convolutriloba > Convolutriloba macropyga. Next base: position 8,124 of record NW_027450303.1, on the reverse strand, counting down.
TTAGTGAGCGCATATTATTTGCACCCCCAGACGCACGTGCCATTTTTGTAAATAATATTTTACTATGTGATGGCACTTGCTCTGTAACTGGAGGCGCGTAACGTACTGTTGGTGCACAAAGGGAAAACATCCCGAAATAGACATCACTGAATGCTTGATTAATTATCAGTATTGAATGTTTGAGTGGAAGATATGAACCTAAAAAATTCAGTAGAAAGCAAAAAAATTAACGAAATTTTTTGCTTTTTAAAGCTGCACTGAGTCGGACCGCTTCAAAAAATGGCATGTAAAGAAACTGGTCATGCTTGGGCTTTTTAATGAAGTAACTAATGGATGTTGTGGTACATGAAAGGCAGCGACATTTTCACTATGGGATAAAAAAGCAGACGTAAATTAATCTAATCTAGTTTTTGATAGAACACCAGGGGCGGAATGTTAAGGAAGCATACACTAAATTAAATTCTTTTTCAACAGACCAAGTTATCTGTAGGAATAAAAATCACAAACATTCGTGAAGTCAAAAGCTACTATGAGTCAGTGCAATATAATGATAAATTGTAGAAGCCAAAAAAACAATAATTCAAATAAATCTGGAACAAGAATGGTGTCAAAGTTGTCAAACAACCAGAAACAAATTTCCGACTAAGCAAAACAATTTTTTTGGCACTCAGTCTCTTCTATTTGAATTACCTTTCTATCAACATCAGAAGCTACGGTAAATTTGCATGATGAAAATTAACCGGAGTTTTTCAACTTTTTGTTTAATAAAACTCGACTCATTAAACGGTTTTGCTGAGCAGAATGATAGCTGAAAACTAGCTTTGAATAAGAAAAATGATTTTGAGCAAAACGATGAAAAATCTGATAATATAGATTACAAGAAACGAATATATCTTTAATGAAATAAAGACAACAATTCCTGAAACACAATGCAAAGATGAGAAGAAATTCAAGACCTACCACTTGATTGCGAAACGATTCTGTTGTTTTCAAATTAAAAAAATTGTTTATGAATTGAGTAGCTTAGAGGCGACAATACTTAATAATGAACACTTCCTTTCTTGAAGAGAATGAGCCTGAGCGCCTGTAGACTATAAAAAATCATTACTAAGTGTTATAAAAAAAAATATCAAATTTAAATAAATGAAAGTGAATTATGGGAGAAATTGTGAACTTAGCGTGATTTCAAATTTAATTGGCAACCAGCATTCGAAAAACAACCAGAGTTTTAATTCATGCAAAACAACTAATTATGTACAATTTGAATGCATAAAAATTACTGAAAAAATTGGTTGAAAAGTTCGAAAAATAACAATACTTTGACATTAATAGAAGAATTAAGAATATCTAAACACGTAAAATCCAAACGTCGTTACTGCCAATATCTAAACAACAGAAGTTTGTTTACAGGCAAACAAAACTTTGTATAGAAACGTGAACAAAACTTTTCGCCAAAATCTTCATTATCTTTCTGCTTTCCAGAGCTTTTCTGATACAATGGTACTTGTATATATACAACTGTAGTTTCCTTCAAATGTTCTACTTGCGCTTAGTTAAAGGCCAGCCACTAAACTCATATGTAATTTTCTTCAAATACTTTAGATTTTTGTGCAGATTTTTGCACAGAGCGTAAAAACAAGCGGTAAGTGAATTTGATTAAAGAGATAACAGATTGCTGAAAGAGCGCGTTAAATCGTTTTTGCATTTTATTTGTTGCTTGATCAAAACTGATACGGAAAAATTGAAGACAATGGTAAACAAACTTTGATCGCATTGAAAAAATTGAAATTGAATTGTTCTTATTTGTAATTTTTTTGAAATCTCACAAAATTGCGGTTTTTTCCAACTATTCCAATACTTTATTGGATTTGGCCTCAAGAACAATTGATGTCTAAAACACATAATTTTTCAATTTTTGAAAAGCTACTCATGAGTTATTTGCCTTACTTTCCCAAGAGTTTTACCAGAACTTCGAATATAATAATCAAATTAAGACAATTCAAGAGTTTTATTCTTCATGCTTACGAAGATCTGTGAAACCATCCAAATAAAACAGCAGAAAGTGACAATTGGCTGGAAATTGTTGGCCAAGATGGGTTTAAACATTAATTTTTTGTTTGACTTTAGGTATCCTTAAATATTAAGGGCTTAAATATTAATTTTTGTTGCCATTAGGTATCCTCAGCACGATCGGTAGTTATGTGAAGTAAACAAAACAGCGAAATTTAACATTTTGAGAAAATTTTAAATAGAACTTAACTCGACCCTACTGACTTAAATTGACATATAGGATTTTTTCTCTAAAAATTTTTACATATGTTACCTGAAAAAAATCATAGTTGTGCGAAGTGGAGTGTCGGCTTACCATAATGTTCTCAAAATTTTGTTTGAAACTTTTGTGAACAACAAGAAATATTACAAAGCATTTGCGAAGTTTTGAAAACCAAAAACTTTTTCATCAATTTATGAAAACCAAAACTGATTTCTTTTTCAAACAGACAAAAATTTAAGACGATCTGTAACAAATCAAATTTAAGAAGAGGTCATGAGAAAATTCTGTCTACCTTTTTCAGGAAGGTTGAGGTTTCTAACAATTTAAAATAGAAAGACTGTGTTCTAAATATCATGAGACATAATTACTTGCTCTCATTATATTTTGAAGATACTTCTGTTTGTGAAACTCTCATACATCATTGCAAACGAAACTAATTACAAAAGAAAGTTGTGACAGTTGACCTCGGAGAACGACTTTAAACTCTCAATTTTCGGTTTCGCTGTAAGCAAATTCTGCAGACGGCTTTCCCGGAGCTTGGTGGCAGAGCACATCAGCGCTCAATCATGACAAAAATCATTCTGTTTTTTCCCCTTCCCATTTCTCTGTTCATGTCCCACTTTGTAACTTATAGTATGAATTTTATCTTACTAGATGAGTCATTTTATGCGCATAACAAAATTCATGCACTGGTATTCATCTGCGCATGATCAATTGCACGCTGCCTTTCATATATGAAGAGTTAATTTTAGAATGTTTGCGTTATGTTCAGCTTTATTCGCGTTCTTTCGGAGATAATTACCCGCGTTTATTTACATAAGTGGGCAATTAACCGCTCTCTCTCTCTCTCTCTCTCTCTCTCTCTCTCTCTCTTTCGCTCTATATGCCCGCCTCCACCTTCGAACTCCGCTTCCACCGCACACATGTAAATGCACCAATATAAGGTATAGTTCGAGCTAGAATAGCTTTTGTGGGTATCGCCATAATAAAAGTTTTAAGCATGATATCAGCTATTCGAAATTTTCAAAACTTGCTATGTTTGTTGTATGTACAGTCTGATGATGTGAAACGTTCTGTGCAGTGTTCACCAATAAAGTAAATTTGGCTGCGAAGAAAAGGGACAGACTGGGATGTTTCTTAATCGACTCTGGGCAGAGTGGCAGAAGTATTTACACTTCTATTTGACTCGTTCAGTGATGGTTACTATCGGAAGTCACGGGTTAGCAACAATACAAAATGGGCAATTGCTCTGTTGATTCATTAGTTTGACAAGAAGTACACCAACTCATGAAAGTTCTGTTAAAAAGCTACATTTGAACGACCCAGCTAGGAAATCAATCCGTTGTTCTTGCTAATCAACAGCAGTTACTTTGCCTATACTGAAAAGAAAACTGTATAGAGGCAGCAACTGACGAAATGGAACATGACATTTCTTACAATTTCGTCGAGCGACAAAAGAGTGGAAGTTTAAATTATTGCTTATAAGCAGAGAAAGACAAAATGATCCAAATTACATTAATATTGAGATCATGAAACGTTGTGATTCCGTTTTTCTACCCAACCTCTGAGCTCAGGCACTGAAAAAGACACACCAGACATGTCGCTTCATGAAAAAGAGAAAAACTTCTTTCGTATATTCATAACCACGGCGTATCACTTAAAATCGCCATTTATGGGGCAGCATAAATCACACATCGCAACATATCAAAGATGAAAACAGAACACCAACCTGGCTAAAGCTGGATAAAAAGATTCAGACTAAAAGCAACGGACGATTTTCATTTATGTGAAATCATATTATTTGAACTAAGGCGAATATAACTAAGGCAAAGATAGTTTCCCCGTTCTTATTCGTCATAAAGGACTTGAACGCCTCTTTCGTTCAAAACAAAAGATGCTCTAGGTTTAGTTTACTCTACTGAGCGTAATAAACTACAATTAAAATGCTAGAATAGCAGAAGTGAAAAAACACATTTTAAGACCACTGCTCTGGAACCTTCACATTCCTCCCAAGTTCTGGAGCAGAAGTGGATCTGGCAAAGGCATAACGAACATTATCACCATTTTTGGATTCTTCATCGAGAAACAGAAGACATCTTGACATATATATAGAAAAAAAATTTGGAAAAAAAATTTTTAAAACTTTGACAGTCGAGAAGAAGCATCAAAAAGCATTCATTCAAATTTTCTGCTTCACAACACACAAATTGAATTTATCTGACAAAATCTCATGAGTGGTCAGCATACAGAAGCAAAATCATCGAAACTTCGAAAACTTTTCAAGTGTTGTCGAACTATCAATTTTATGTCAGTTGTTACAATTTTAAAAAGGTCCAGCGGTACCGGACGCCAGTAACTGCACGTCAGTCACGGCAGACTTTATAATAATTTGCCGTGTTTAATTTTTCATTGGTAAGAACGAGTTCATTCTTTTCTGGCCTGAGTTCATTATAAATTGGGTACATCTTTTTTCCTGCTACTTCTGATTCGAAAATATAAATCTTCTCAGCTGCAACCTGTTTTGTATCTCATAAGGTCTACATGTTTTTTTAACTTCCGCTTTTTTCCTTCTGGTTTTCTTTTTAACAATTGTATCACCGTATAAATACTTAATCTTTTAATCTTTTTTCGAAAACTCCATTCGGCCACTATTTTACTGCTTTCAGAAATACCAAGCAGGAACTGTTTTCGTACACAAACTCAAAAAACGACAAATTAAAAAAAAACAGTGCTTGAGCATTTTTGAGGACTTCTTGTGGCTAACAGAAGTGTGCGATTTCACTTTCTGATTTCATCCCATGGTCTAATGTCGATTTTTGTATCATTTCCTTTAAAGCAGACAGAAGTTTTCCTTTTGCCATCAGAACAATTTAAATATTTTTGTCCTCATTCGCTCGACAACGAAGTTGCTAAGACCACTTATGTAGTAAGAACACAATTGACTGCTTGTCTTTTCATCCGGTACGTCTGTGTTATGGTACGTATCAGAAGAACCGATAGCTTCTGCAGAAGCTCTTAGCAGACTATATTTCGCAATCAACAAAATTTCCATTGCCCAGAACAATTGTTTGACACAAAGAATAATCAAATGAGAGCCGAAAATTCTTTCAAGATTATATCAAGCGAATTTATAATGGAAAACTACGCCGCTCAGAAGTCAAGCTGAGAATACCTTCAAAAGATAGAATGATGACTGACTATCCAAAATGGATTAGCTCTGAACGCCCTTCATTCGCCCGGAAGGGACTTAAGTCCTTTGCCTATCAATCGTCGGAAATACTTTTAGATAAATCAATTTTTAAACAGTTCGAGTTCAAATTTTGTATTCTTTTTGTTTTTGTTTGAGTTCGTTTTACCCTTGTCATAAACCAATGAATCATGACTTCGCTCCTTTTTTCAATTACAACCCTGGTTTAATCTCTTAGGGTGTCAAAACTATTTGTTTTCTAATTGCATCATCCTGGCATTCGTTTCGTAATTTTTGCATTGTGGTTTTCTTGCTATCTGTCTTATCTACGCTAATCTAAATCATTATGACACTCCGTTGCTGTTTCCATGATCAAAAGTGTCCATTGTATTTGCGCACAACTAAAAATACAAGTGACTAATACAACAAACGAAATATTAATATGCTGTTTGAGGAATCTTAGGGCCTTGCAGTAGAGCAGAGTCTTTTTTCCAGGTCATAACATCAATTTGGAATGAAACGTCATCCTGTTGGATTTAGCTGTCAAAAAAGTAAAACTTTTTTATTTGAAGAAAAATGTAACATTTAGGCAAGAATAACTCACTTCTGTTCTTTCACTGGCGGACAAACGGATAGTGAATAGTGAAAAATATATTGGAGTGAGAGGTAAAAAAAACCTAACCACAAGAAAGGAAATGAACCGGTCATTAAAGGTGAACTTTTTTGGAAAAAAAAAGATTCATCACGCGGGTAAAAACTCAGGCATTAAATGTTGTCTCTGCTTTTTTGATCAGAGTGGAAGGCTAAATTTAAATTGAAATTTTTTCAAAATGGGTCAATTGCCAGCCTTCACGATAAACGCCAACTAATAGAGTTTTTATGCTTTAAATTTTATATGTAAAGAGATCCCAACTGAAACTTTCCATCCGGATATGACTGAGTGGAACTCACAATCCTATTCACAAAAAAGGAATGAAAGTTTGACATTTCTAACTTATTTTTGATTAATTTTAAAGAGAACTTTGCATAGGATCAACAGGATTTTTTTTTCAAACCAGACAAATTTGGAATTCTTGCAATCTGCGTGGTCGCCATTGCAGGATTAGTTAATGAAAATACGTAAGAATCAGGGTTTAAAAATAAGGAAGTTTACAGCCCATTTTTTGTTAAATTCAGTAAATTTATATTGTAGAGTAAACTTCTGCGTTTCCTTCTATACTATGCACTGGCAAATCATTTTGTACTAATGTCTGCACATCTAATGTGTGGATTTTTGATCAGTGGCTTTTATGAAATAGGTGAGCACAAAACCTTCGTCTTCCAGAAACGTAACGTGTCAACCTTCTGCTTTGAAATGCCCAAATCTCCCCGTAATTAAACGAGCTGACTGAGGTACAGCTGAGTATTCCAACATTTGAAAAAAAATCAACGTTTGTACAAAGGTGTTTCAAATCTCTGTCAAAGGAGCCAACTGTTCCATTCCTCTTCTCCGTTATTACTGTCTACCATGTCAAGTTCTTCTTGACCACATCTAATATTTTTGCTGATTTAGTACAGTTGGCTAATTTTCTCGATATGTTCGCTTTTTTCTTTGGTGCTGTCGACATGTTTGGTTTTCAAACGTACAAAATATAAACGGTTCGCATACATTTCGGTCCTCTGGACTGGAGAAACTAACGAGAGAATTTGGAGGCTCAGCGAGGAACCATTTCCTCTTCTTTTCCAGACATTTTTTGCCTCGTTCCTCTATGATGACTTGAATAGAGGCTACGACATGAGAAAGAGTTTGATGGACAAAGCCATCTATATAATCAGACGAGAATAGCCGAAAAATCAATATTGAAATGTTATTATGAGCCAGAGGTGGCCATTCAAAGAATTTTACGTTCGTAGTGCTCCTAGAGGCATCAGAACAGCTGAACAACAAAAATCAATCGAAATTGTCAAAAATCAGATATCGAAATCCCATTATTAAGCGCAACCTGTCGTTTAGGATCAGTTAAAACAAATGGTGCTCAAGCTTTAAATAAACGAAAGACGCAAATCATAATTCTTTGCATTGCATGGAGTATACATATTATATATACAAAATATATATATATATATATATATATATATGTATGTATTTATATATATATATATATATATATATATATATATATATATATTTATATATAATATATATATATATGTATATATATATATACATACATATATATATATATATATATATATATATATATATACATATATTTATAAATATATATATATATATTTATATATATATATATATATATATATATATATATATATATATATATATATATATATATATATATATATATATATATATATATATAAATATATATATATATATTTATAAATATATGTATATATATATATATATATATATATATATATATATGTATGTATATATATATATATACATATATATATATATATATATATATAAATATATATATATATATATATATATATATATATATTTATATATATATATATATATATATATGTATATATATATATACATACATATATATATATATATATATATATATATATATACATATATTTATAAATATATATATATATATTTATATATATATATATATATATATATATAATATATTATATATATATATAT
>NW_027450302.1:0-33837 GCF_964194025.1 Convolutriloba macropyga | reverse complement strand
AAATATCTGTGAGCAAAACTATTTTGTGTTAATGTGTTAGCTTTTGGCCGTTTTGGCTGAACTACTGATTTCACAAACTCCAAAAACATTTAAATGTCCGTATTACATTTAAAGAGCGGTTGAAATTTTTTGAAAAATTTACATGTTAGAAGCAATAGGTACTTTTCGTCGAAAAATTGAGCCTCTTTTTGTTGAATTCTCTCCAACTTATTTTTGTTGAAAATGTTAGCATTCACAACCTGTTATTGATCACTAGCAAACATAAATTAACCCAAAAAGTTTTCAGGTTCTTCTATATTGGTTTCTGAAAAACAAAGAGTTGTTTTTTGTTGTCAAAAACTCTTTCCTCTCAAAATGGTTCGCAACTTAAAATTTGAATTTTTTTTTCAGCTTTTTCGTTTTTATGGGCTATGAATTGTTAATATCGATTGCGCAAAGTATATCGACGAGCTTAAATTGACAGAATTATTGTAATTGAATCAAAAAATTTTTTTACATAGTTTTGGTTCTTGTGATGTTTTTTTCTGTTTTAAGTATTTTAGGTTAGATATTTAAAAACTGGAGTTGATTAGTCATAAATCAGTTTACTGAAGGCTGTTTTTTTGTGTGTTTGATGCTGTTATACGTCATGTTGCAGGTTTTTTCTTCTTTTTTTGAGACCATAATGAGGGCCTTCACGGTGGTAGTCTTTTGTGTGTAATATGTGCATACCGAGGTAACATCCACTTAAAAAATTTAGTATACTGGGAAAAGGGGGCTCATTTGTTGGTCATAAACAAACAGGAGCAGTATTTCGGGCATTCTTGATAATTCTTGTTGCCTCTTGATTAAATTGATAATTTTTGCTTAAATATGTTTCTTATCAAGGCTATAACTTTTTGTTTCACTGGGAAATGCATCTATTTTCACTCTTTTACTCTTTTTATAACGTAACGTTCATCATCTTTGGTTTCTTTTACTGAATTCAATTTGATGGTCTAAGCTAACCCACACTGCATTGGCAATCAGCTAGTTGCCTTTAATCTTCTCTGCATCGAAACAGCATTTCTTGGAAACCCTGTGTGCCTCGATCACAGGTTCTCAGTTGATTGAAGATACCTCTCAAAACTTTACGGTGTTTGCTACAGTCCTTAAGTTACTATTTTAACTTTGGCTTTCTGTGAAAATTAGAAGGTGTTTGATTGATTATGTTCTTTGTTCATTCAACTAATCCTATCAACCATTTATTTTGTTAAAGAGGTCTCAATTGAGTAAATAGTGCCACTATGAGGTACAGTAGTTACCTGAGTGGTTATATAGTTTTCGAAGAAACCGGTTATATTATTGCTTGTAGTGTCAGTATAAAAATGTTCCGAAGGAGATCTAACAACACTGTTTATTGCAATTAGAGCGCACATTTTTTATGCTAATTCTCTAGTATTGAGTTGACAAAGGTAAGCTGAATTTCTTCGTTTTGTTTGTTTTCTTCGGAATTTTGGCCTTTATTTCAAATTAGATTTTGCTTTTACAATAATTGTTCATAAGTTCTTTACCCACCGAATTACACGAGGTGCGTTTCCTTATTGCATTGCCGGGCGAATCCCTTTTAATAAGGGAACCGATACATAAGCATCTTTGCCCCCAATTTTAAGTTATGGGGAGAACCATGTGGTTGTTTATAAGTTGCTTCCTTCAAAAATTAAAGGAAATCTACTCGATTGTCAACGCTGAGACGAAAATTGCTAGAGTGAAGTCTTGGCATGAGGAATGAGAACATGTTTGTAGAATTGACTTAAGCGTTAAACGTCTTTGGCATTAAACCAATCACTTATTTCTCTGAAGATTGCTTCCTCTGAAGAAGGGCTATCTGTAATATTTTTTGTTTCGTTAAATTTTTTTTCAAAATTCCAACGTTGTTCAACTTGAAGTGATGGTCGCATTTTTGGCGTTTAATTTTGTTTCTATGCTGCTGGCGCATTTGAGGTATGGGATTGGTTGATCGTTTACAAATGTTGCGTTTGACAGTTTGTCTTAGTAAGACTTTTATGCAACGATGGATTTTGAAATCAATTTTGCGCGACACTGCGCCCCTGGAAAAATAGTCTGTGAACCCCAAACTCCATCTGAAAAAAAATCCAGTCAGATTTTTTCAAAAAAAATTACAGTGCAATTTTTAGAAAGATTTACCACTACATCGCAAAAAATGTGCTGACAAATGCTGTAACTACGATTAATGACATTGTGACTTCTGTTGTTGAAGTTTTTGTTACAACATTCGCTGCATTTAACGTTAAAAACCGCACTTCTGGTGAGAAGCCATGAGAAAGAATTCATTTGTTTATGCGATCTCTTGCTGATTGTTCAGTTGCCCAAATTGGAACAAAAACGCTGTTATTTAGAAATTTTTATATCAGAAAAACAAAAATGAAAAACCAGTTATATTTTTAGAAAATATTAATCAATAAAGACGCTTCTGTTTCAGTTGAACTTGAGGAAAAACTACACCTGGTCTGTAATACAAAAAAAAACTATTTTTTGTTCTGACCCCTTTTGAGGGGGACGAACTATAAAATGGGTTTTTTTTTCGTTCAGACAATTTTGACCGATCGATATATTAATCGTAGAGAGCTGTGAGTGGTATCAATGAAACGCCCGTCTAGCGTAGAATATGGAACTGAAAAAAAATTTTAAATTTTGTTTTCTTACCCTAGTTATCATTGTTTAAATTTTTGTGAATATTAGACCGATTTGTGAATAATAGTCCGACATTCATTCACATTTTCCGAAATTTTTGCCTAAAACTTCGTCAATTATGGTAAATTATGCATTCGACTGAGAAGGTCTATACCACATATTTGGCGTTCAAGGAAGGAGGGGCCAAATATGGCTTTACAGCTTCGACAGCGTTTTCTAGCAAGTTTTAATGGATTTTTTTGTTGTCTCTATTTTTGTTCTTTTCGTTACAGCATTTAAAGCTGAATACTGGCAGGTCTTAATGCTCTCCAATAGAAACGTAAGTGATCATAAACATGTTGTCTATTCTCAATTGTTATCTAATAGCTCTCATTATTTTGAAATAAATCTTTTAGAAAAGCATAAAAGTATTACTTAGTTTTAGCCCTTTTTCTGTTGTTTTTTCGTCTGCTTCTTACCTTTTCTCATTAATGAGAGGTTGCATTACACGTCCACATTATCAACGTTTGAGGAATGCGCCCTTTTGAAGGCAAAATATGACTTTACGGCTTCCGAAGCGTTTTCTCGCAAGTTTTAATTGAATTTTTGTTTGTTGTCTCTATTTGTGGTTCTTTTTGTAACCTAGTAAAAATTGAATAATGACAAGTCTTAATGCCCTCCTATAGAGGCATATGAGGTCAAAACATATTGGATGTTTTCAATCGGATGTTTCAATTGGATGTTATCTAATTGTTTTTATTTCTTTGAAATTAATTGTTTTAAAAATAAAAGTCAATTTTTTTGATTTTGCTGTATTTTTGTTCTTCTATGGCTAATTTTTACCAAACTCTAATATGGAGTGATCGCATATCTTTTGTAGTGACGTAGAGGTTAATTTGTAGATTTTCAATTTTGTTTGGCGCTATTTTGATCTTGTTAATATTTTCTTTTTATTAAAAGCGGACTTGAATTTTTGATGTAAATAATGTTTGTTGTTTTTATTTGATTTTGTTGTTCGGCTCGGCTCAATTCTTTAATAATGGCCGATCTCATCAATCTGTTTTGACACTTATTTACGCCACTGAGTTATTTGCGTTGGAGGCGATCTTTTAGTTCATACATTTTTTTGAAAAATACTTGAAATACTATCGGTTGTTTGTTTGGTAGACATTTATGCCTAAAATTTGGATGAGCGGGGTCAGAACTTTATGTGTGAACGCAAACTGTCGAGCCTCCTTGTCTTTCTTTAGCTTAAACGTGTTTGTTGTTTTGTACTGTTTGGTAGTTCTTTTTTTACTTCTCAAGTTGTTCAGAATGGGTACGTCTTTAACGAGCGATAACTTAAGAATTAATAGTTTTTTATCAGCTCATCAAAAGAAATCGAAGGATGTCAACAATTTCCCAGCTGATTCTCTCCATTGATCAAATCACAAATATTTCTTATATTATGATATGACTGAATATTAAAACCAGAAATACTTTCGGACTTTTAAATAAATTGCTGTTCGAGCAATTGCTGCTTTTTCTCTCATTTCGATAGTTCGATGAGCAGTAAATAGAGAGAAAAAATTGACGCTAACAACCACAGTGATTCTGTAATTTCATCGTGTAAGATTTGATAAGATTGTTATCAAGAATTGTTATCGTGTAAGATATTACAAGACCGCGCTTGCTGCCGAAAGTAACCTTACAATATCTTACAAACCTAAGATTGAGTTTTAACCGTGTAAGATCTGATAAGATGCTTGCTCAGAATTTTAATGGTGTAAGATTTGACAAACTGTCTTACAGGATATTGTAAGGGATGCATCATCATATCAGTTATCATGAGACCATTTATACAAAAATTGTCAGATCTTACACGAAAAAATTCGAGAATCACTGGGTAAGACATATAATTAGGCAGCACGTAATTTATTTCCCCAAACAAACGAGTTAAACGGGAGTTTGGTTTTACTGGCAAGAAAAGTCATAGAAGATTCTTTTAGAAATATTTTAATAACAATATTTATTTTTAACAATATCTCTAATAATATCCTCCAAAATGGACGACATACCTACCCATAAAGTACTCATGAAAGTACAGATTAGATTTTCAAAACAATTTGCCTACCACATCCAACCTCACAAAAGTTACGGACACATTGTTGAGGCTCCGGGGTGGGGATAATGGTGCCAGCTCCTTTCCTCGTTCGCCTACAAGCAGCCTCCAGATTAAAGTCAGAAGGCAGTTTCAAGACAAGTCATAAAATTTTGATAATAGTTTTTGCATAAACTTTTCTCTTTTGTAAATTTTTGATAATTTCTTATCATTATTGCCTTTTTGACTTATTTGTTGTTGTGGTGATTACTTTAGCTATCCATGCAGAATCATTTTAAACGAAAAAACTATTCTGGGCACTTTTTTCGAGGATATTCAAAAACTATCTCTATCTGAAAATACCACCGTAATTGTGTCGAACTATTAGAACATAGAAGAAAAGTAAAGCCGAGTTTTTTACGCCCATTGCGGGAACATGTTTTGTCCCTGACTCCTTGACCGGTCAGTTGCCAACTTGAACAAAAAAATGTACCGGTTTACTTTCCTATAAATGACAAGGAAAGTTTAAGGCCGCCCAATTCGATATTAGAGGATTACAAGCTGTCCGGATACTAATTTGCCTTTGTCAGTTTTTATGTTGTAATAAATGTTGTTTTTTAGTCAAAATAAAAAATAGCTCAGCGTTGCTAAATAATAAAGTTGACCGCTGGAACTAATCAGTTAATTCCAATCAACTAATCAAACAGTGTTCAGAGTTTTGGTTAATACCTCAGACAATATTTCAATTTGGGGCAGTTCAAAACCAAAAAGATGTATCTCATTAGGTTGCTCACTGTTTATGTTTAAAATCAAATCACAGAGGGACATCTATATTTCAGAATGGAACACAATTCATAGAGGAGAATTCGTCTTTTGCTTCCAGCCTACTTGAATTATTGGTCAAAACAAAGGTCCCTCACTAATCACTGGTGCCGACACCATAGGGACGACGTAGCTTCTGAATTTTCGAGTTGAAAACTCAAATCTGTGAATTGAATATCTATCTTACACCACCTATTACTTTCAATGAATTAATTATTAAACGTTCGTTTGGTCAAAGAAAAGGAATTTTTGTCATCCTAATGTTTATACATATCAGAAGTTCATTGATTTCCTTTCTTTCAAGATAACTAAAAATTCAACACCAAATGGTTGGATAAAGTACACTCTTCACGTCAGCAAGACACAGTATTTTAGTGCTCAAGTAATGCCAACATCCTCAATTTTTATCGATTTAACATTCAAGCGCAAAGTTTTCCGCTCTTCTCTGGTTGTGGTGTCAGTTCTGTCTATAGCCAGCTAATTTTGTTGTACAATCCAATTCTCAACCGTGGGTTGAGTGAACCTAACCATGTCGACACAACTCCAAAACATATTTTTTCCATGCTAAACTGAGGTCAAGGCATGGTGATTAAGCACATAGATCACCCGTACAGTAATTCAAATTCACGTCAATTTTTGGGTGTGAAATTGGCGTAAAAATCTACGATAAGATAAAGCGTATTTCGTGTTATTATATTTAGAAACGAAATATTTGGACATTTAGTTACTCAACTTTGCGTGGCATGCGTCTATAATTTTGCTCCTTTTAAAAAAGTTTGAGGAAATTAGTAATGCTCGGTCTTCAAATCACTGTCCCTGTTTTCCATCGCAAAAACGTCTTTCCTGTTTGACAGCACAGGGGCAATTTTCTCCTCTGTTCTCACCTAAACACAGTCGGTTTATCGAGTTTTAGCTAATCGAATCACACCGTCAGACGCATCGATGGCCTCAGTAACTCGACCCAGATTTTAATATCCTGGTGAATTACTTCGATTAACCAAAAGAATCACCTTCTCTAGGAGTTTCGTTTGCTGTAGATCGTCATTTCTGTCGATCATTCAACGTTGACAGATACCTTTTATGAAATCTGTCCCAAATGAGATCTGAATTGACTTGAGTTTATCTAAAATTTATTCGATGATTGAAATTTTCTGCGCATGGTAGATGGGTTACGGAATGATAGTGGGTCAGTGCTTCTGTGTCAATAACATCTGAACTGACTGGTGTCAACGCTCCGGCATTCAATGTTTGCTCAACAATACGCAGCCTTCTTGAAAGAACATCCACAACTTATCTGTTCGGCAATACCACAAAAAATGCATTCCTGCAACTTCTGACCAACCGTTCCGATACTCCAGAGTGATGTGGTACTGAACTTCCAACTGTTTTTTAAAGGTGTTCTATGATCCTTTCTTTGTTCCATTCATCAACTTGCACTGCAAACTCGTTCAGATCCAACAAAATTTGTTAAGTTGTCGCTGATGATGGTTCTGGGTTTGTCTCTTTGTGCAATAAATCGCATGATTGCATTGAGACAGTTATTCGTGTCTAACTTGGGTACCTCTTCTATTTTTACCGCTCTCACAAATGTAAGCGTGAACAGACAACACCATATCTTTTCATTCCTTTGCCCAAACTTCCCCGTGAAAGGACCAAAGTGGTCAACCTCAAAAATTAGAAACAATGTTGAAGCACCTAACAGCTCATTGCTCAGATCTGCAATCACTGGTGCTGTCGTTTGTACTCTGACGTTTCTGCAGGTATAACTCTTATTCTTGATTGATCGTAAGGCGACTTTTATGCTCAGGATCCACAACCTCTGCTGAACAATGTCTCTTATATGCTCTGTGTTGACAGTTCTTGTGCTAGTTCACGAGAGCATTTAAACCACATGATATTTCCAAGGTAACAATATTGGATGATTTGCGTTGACCTCTAAAGGTGTTTTTTTCTGCCTCTGGCGCGAACGAGAATTCTAGGGCTTTGCTCTTTTTGGAGTTTCCACATCAGCTTTGAGAGATTCCATCTCTTCAGCAAATTAATTATCTTGCTTTAGTATCAAGAAGATGATTGCCTCTGCCTTTTTTCTTTCTTCAACGATGACTACAAGTGTTGCTGGTTTGTATTTGTTCCATTCTCGCGTACATACGTCGCTGTTTTCACTAGCCAGTTAAAGTTACTGGATCGTTGCCACTGAAATACAGCTTTTTCCTTCTTCAGCCTGTGTCCTGAGGACTGATGAGGTTATATTATTTTCCTTTTCTTTATCTGATATAAGAATTAGCTCAACTTATTCCGGCTATTCACTTTATGGTAGCTTGAAGCAGGCCAACCAGTGAGCAACGAATCTCGCTTGATTTACTCAAACTTTATTGATCTGCTGACAATGGCTACTGGATTGCTGATACCCCTCGCATAAATCCACTGTGAAAAATCAGTTCTTCCAATTATCTCAGCCATTTTATTGGCCACAAACACTTGTTGCTATAGGAGCTGTGTATCCACTGCAGTACTGGTATTCAGTTTGCACAAAACAGCAACAATTTTCCTTCATTTCCGGTTCCTTGACCATCTGTTCCTTAAACCGTACTGCATTGATTGCCGCTTGAAATTCCATTCGGGGTATTGAAAGATGGCTCACCGGTTCCACTTATTGTTTTTCAATTACATATATTAAGTTGGCTGATATTCGTTTGGTTGGGATTGTAGATAGGCCACTGCACACATCGTGTCTTCATATGCGTAAGCAAACACATGAAATCTTTATTTGTCCCTTGCTGTATGGAAATATCTTTAATCAATGCTTATCTTAGCTTAGTTTGTAATTTGTTCCTTCCACCTCTAGAACTCTGCTTCTTCACCAGTCTACCCTTCATTATCCCTAGTTTTTCCATTCTTAGTCCAGAATTCTTTCAGAAGTCGTCTCATGTGAATATGGAACGGATCAAACAATCAGACTGAATCAAACACTGAACAAACCAGCGACAGTATCTTTCTCCGAGTTATTGGTATTTCGGCTATTTTATTGTACCTCCAAAATTTAAAACAGTAATCGTCCACTGTAGTCCAAGCACTGAAGATCCCTAGTAGGGTTCAAGAGCTACTCGTTTCGTGTTGCTGATTGATTTCATGTCCACGGGGATTGCTTGGGAAACCTCATCGCTTTTGCTCATTCTCCTTTTAATCTGAAATCTATGCTGCGAAAAAAGACTTCGTGATCAACTGAAAAATTTGAGTGTTTCCTCGTGGGTTTCCGCTGATTTGACGATTTCATCCATGAAGAAAATGATTTGAATTGCCTTTGCAGCAATTGTATACATCTCTTCTTTGTCTAGCCCCACCCGCTTGAGAGGAACTTTTCGCAAAATGAAGATCTCTAAGCTCAAAAAACGTTACGCTGGCACTCGTCTATTTGATCAGGTTCATTAGTTCTTGGATGCCATAGAAATCTCAAGAAGCTTCTATACTCCTCGGAAATCTGCACTTGTTGAAACATCGATGTCTGCTGTCGAGGCTAATGATCGGTCGTGGAAACTGAATAGCTCTCCAATAATCTGTGCAGCAGATCAGGTCTTGCTAGTAGTTTTTCATTTAGGCATACGACTTTGCAAACACGTTTTACTTCGAAATGATTGTTCGGGTTAAGCACTGGCTGGTGTGGCAAAAAACGTTCTTTCACAAAAGTGCTTTTCACATTGGAAGCGTGAAGCATCTTTACGAAACCTTTCTCTATGTCTCTATCTATTCACTGTTGATACAAACCTTTCATATTCGGGTTCCTTTGGAATCTTCGTTCCATTGAGTAATGCTGATCCAATGCTGAGCTGATTTGTTCGGCAACTTTGGCTCTGTTTCACTCTGCAGCTTTCCAGTGTCATGTGGCTCAGCTGTAATCTTCGTTGTACTCTCTAGCACAATTTGTGCCGGCAGTTCCTTCTTTGACTGACTGACGAGGTTGATTTTGGAAGCATAAGCTTCTATGTCCCACTAAATTTGGATATTCTCAGCCACTTTCAGATCTTCTGTGAGAGTAAATGACAAGCATTTTGTGTTCTCTTGCCCGTCATGGGTCTATTGGCTACCGATTATAATTCTTTAGAGCGGCGAAGTTCACTTTGTGTTCCTATATTGTGATCCAATTTTCTCTGAGCCCGTAAATATCTTGGCCTAGAATGATGCCGAAGTCCATCAAGTAGAAGGTTTTCTTTGGGAGAGTTTTCAAGTGGTTGAAGCTTCGCTTCATCTTATTATGGTCAAAATTTGCGGATATCATTTAGATTGACGGTTGTACGAACGCTTCGATTAATGTACTTTTGAATGCAGTCCTTTTATTTTGATGGACTCGTTTTCTTCCTTCAAATACTTCTTCACTTGTTATGCCAGCTATGTTAAGCGTAACAACGGTGCCTCGGGCTAGCATGGCTTCTATATTACTTTGATTGATGAATGATGCCCTGGAAACAATATCGAGGAAAGCATATGTGTTTAATCTGCTGATGCCGCTCTGAATTGACACTCCAAAAATCTGAAGAAAATTGTATCATCGTTACTTTGACTTATTGTTGCATTTTTACGTTGACTGTGTGATTTCCCTTGTCCTTTTGGTTTTCAAGTGTAACCGCTTGTTGTGTTTTATGATACATTCATAAATATCGTATTCGTTGACTTTACAATCTTTGATTGCATGTCTTTTTCCCAGACATCGATACTATATCGTTACTTCCTCACAGCTGCATAACGATAGTTCATGTTCATGTTCTTAAATAAAAGCCGCTTCCAATTCGTTTGTTTACAGTTGGCTAATAGGCAGTGATTGTTACTTTTCGGCTGCGCTTCTTTTACGTTTGAACTCGCATTGAATATCGAGGCATTGGAGAATGGCTTAATTTTTTTCCGTGTGGTTTATCATCCTTGCGTTCCTCTTGGGGCTGTGACAAACTTTTTTAACTGAATGACCACATTGATAATCTTTTTCCAAGGAGAAAGATAACTGGTTGATCCTCATTGCTTCCATCTACATAGAATAACCAATTCTCTTTAAGATAAGGCGGCAAATTTTAAAACGCGGTATACAATGTTGCACTAGATCGCAGGTCGCCATCATACTCGTAGTGCATCAAAACACTGACTACATTACTGATTGTTGTTGAGTAATTGAAACAAGCTTATGAATCGTGCAATAGGTTTGTCTGTTGTTTCGCAGTGTTTTGAGTTGTGCCTCAACACTGAGATAATATTGGCCAAACTCAAACAAAGCCCAAGCTTTACAGTATAGGTCAACGGAGTAGCCCATAATGTCTACTGCCGCTTTTGTCTTACCAGTCGACAATGTTTTCAAGTGGCTAATTTTCTCTGAGTTAGATATGGCACTGTGATGAACTGCTGCTACGAACTTATTCCACGATTAAGGTCACTCGAGTAGATTTCTGACAAAATAATTTAGTTTCAACCTTTGTAGCTGTCTACTGCTGCTCGGTTCCTTTTGCTCATACCATTCTGGTAAATGGTTAAGTTTGAAACGATCTCCACTTTGGAGATCTGGATTTAAGTAAGCTTTCTAGATCTAAACTGATTTGATGGTAAGTGTCATGTCCCTTCTTCGCATAGTCAAATTAAAAATCTTTAAACCTGTAATCTTATCTGATCTGTTAAAAGGTTGTCGGATTCTTATGTTAAGAGCTGCAACATCATCAGAACCAGAACTTCTTTCATCATGTGCTTCCTTTTCAAGCTCCAGTATGAGGGTACCTTCTTCTCCCAAACGATGCATTACCATATCAGGCTTCTTTTGTTTTAATTCACATTCATCTTTTATTAGAGGCTGTTTGGAGTGAAGTTCTTTTTCTAGAGCTGCAAACTTCTCTGCTTTCTTTACCTTTTTATCGGAAGACGTTTTTGACTTTTCATCCTGGTCTTCATTTTGTTGACTGTTAACTGAGCTTTGGGAGCTTTCTTCAATCGATCGTGAAGCTTTGTCGTCTGGTTCTGCAGCCTTCCTTTGAAGAGGTGTCTGATTCTGCGGATCCGGGCTGCTTGACCGATCGTAGATATATGGCGACCAATCATCTTCTAATTTGACGAAAAATTCTTGTTTCCGAATTATGTGTAGTTGACTTAATTCCAAATTTTAAAAGATGTCACCTATTTTGTCAATCAGCTTCTCTAGGTTAATATCAAATTGCAAAACCTGATTTTGTACTGTTTTAATTTTGCTAGGACGATCCATATTTTTGATCACTTCGTAGCTTTTTATTGTCTCCGCTCAATCTGCTGTATGAAGTGGTTGTATGCAATTCGTTTACTTTGACACCGCAGTTTGTCTCCTTTCTGTCCAGTAGTTTTTTTGCACAGTTCGGTTCCCAAAGTCGTCTGATGGTGTAACTCGATTTTCCACATTAGCTTTTAGATTCGGTCTAGAATAGTCAGTGGTTGGTAGCTTCAAAGGTAACTGCTGTTTTCTTATCAACGATGAGGAAAGTTTTATACCACCCAGTTCGTTATTAGCGGATTACAAGCTTTCGGGATATTAAATTGTGCAATTCCCTTATGTAACTTTAAATGCGCTTAACTCTAAACTACCGTTGCATTAAACGTTGTTTTTTAGCCAACATAAATAATGGCTCAGCTTTGCTGAATCATAAATTTGTTCGCTGGAACTACTTTATTAATTCCAATCAACTAATCAAACAATTTTCTTAGTTTTGGTTAATAACTGAAACAAAAATTCAAATTGGGGCAATCCAAATCTAAGAATTTGTATCCCTATGTGTTGCTCACTGTTTATGTTTTTAAACAAATTTAAGAAGGACTTTCAGTTTCAGAATAGAACACAATTCATAGAGGTGAACTTGTCTTTTGCCTGGACTGAAATTGATTTTTGGTCAAAACAGATGTCCTTCGTTAGTCACTGAGTCGGAAGCCATAGAGACGACATAGTATCCGAATTCTTGTTTTAGAAAACTCAAATCTCTGAAATGTAAACTTTTCTCACATCACCTATTACTTTTAACAAACTGATTATAAAATTTGTGGATTGAATTGATTATAAATGGCATTTTGTCACCCTAATTATTAGATATCAGATGTCCTCTGGTTTCCTTTCTCTCAAGTTACTTACATTTCCAACACCAAATAAATTACGAATTTCACATTAGCAGGACACAGAAATTTACTGCTCAAGTGAGATTGCAACAGTCATAATAGTATATCAATTTAACATTCAAATCGTTAAATTTTCCGCCCCTCACTTGTTGTAGTTTCAATTCTATCTATAGCTTGCTAATTTTGTTGTACATATCCGTTCTCAACCGTTGTTTGGATGAGCCTAACTATATCGACATAACTTCAAAACGTCAGGACTTGGTGGTTAACCATGTAGATTATCCATAGAGTATATCAAATACACGTCTAAGGTTTGGTGTAGAACTGACGTAAAAATCTAAGTTAACTTAAAGCTTACTCCGTGTTTTTATATTTAGAAACAAAATATGTCAACATATAGTGACTCAATTAGTCGTTGCATGCGCCTCTAATTTTTTTTAACCAATAAAAGTCTTAGGAAATTAGTAATTCTCATGTGAAAAGTCTTCCTAATTATCCGTTTTAAAAGAACAAGGTAGTGGGATTAAGGCCTTTAAAAGTTGAGTGTTATAACTTGATGCTACTGGATCTAAATGAGAACATTTGTCGACCAAATTCCACAAAAACCTTAGTTGCTATTTTGTGAAAATTTGTTACAAACGAAAAGGTGGGACGTTGATCACTCTTTTGCCAAATATTTTACACTAAAAAGCACTTTTCACACGTATCAAAATATTTTTTGTGAAATTTGACTAGTAAAAATGGTATTCCTCTAGATTTGTTATGGTTGCTGGCTCGTAAATGCAATATGTTATGATATTTACAAAATCTAATTTATTAATAAACTTTTTACCAAATCTAATTTATTAATAAACTTTTTACAAAATTTTGTTTAATAATGTCACCCTAAATAATTCGAGGCTATTAAAAATACGCCAAAATAACTTTTCTCTTATTTGGTTTGTCTTTCATGAGGCTGCGCCACTAAATGACATGAATTACAGGCAACTAAAACAGTTTTTAATATTTTTTCTGGGTATGGAATTATTGCGACGCTTACAAAAAATATTTGGTGACATTAATTTTCTTATATAATTACTTTACCTTGATATCCTTAATTCCATACAAGGATCGTATATGATTTCCTAGCAGTCATACAAGGATCGTACTAGGAAATACGTTATGATTTGTATGACATCATATATGATACTTGTATGACTACTAGGACGTGGCGACCCGGGATTAGCAGAGTTTTATTCCCAGAGTTTAATTTGATTGAAGCGCTGAAGTGAGTTAGTGAGAAAATTGAACAAATTATTGATATATACTGTTTGATTCTTCGGATATTTTCCCCGATTTTTTACTGTCACTGGAATTCACGTTGAGCTTTAGGAATAAATAGCTTTTCAGTTGTACCTGCTTTTCGTAACCGTTTTCTGTCTTTTTGTTCTTATTTTTTCAAAAAATTTGGAGTCACTTCTACAAACTTTTCTCTGTTTCTCGGCTTTTTTTGTATTATTTTGGAACAGGGCTAATTTTCTACTTTTAGTCTTACCGGCACTGGCTACGCGTATCGAATTTTGGGAAACAATTGACGGTAAAATGAGCTTTGACGGAACGCATGTACGGAATGC
This sequence comes from Convolutriloba macropyga, assembly GCF_964194025.1. Taxonomy (NCBI): domain Eukaryota; kingdom Metazoa; phylum Xenacoelomorpha; order Acoela; family Convolutidae; genus Convolutriloba; species Convolutriloba macropyga. The sequence goes on along the minus strand of NW_027450302.1, from coordinate 19,569 downwards.
TCCAAGCGATGACTGGGAATCTTTGGTATTCTACATTTCAAACAGCTTTGAAGAACATAGCAGCAAGTGTCGCAAATACAGGTATCAATATACCCGGGTTGATAACCATACAATATTCTTATAGTAGTCATACTACCCGGGTCGAGGTGTCACCGCCATTCAACGCAAAATTATGTAAGATAAGCGGTTAATGCGGAAAGTTTTGTAAGATAAGCGGTGAATGCGGTGAAATTACATAAATCAGGCGGTGAATGCGGTGAAAAAATACTTTATCGCCTGGTAGCGCTGAAATTGCATAATTTAACCGCTGAATTTAGCGGTGGAATTACATAAATTCACTGCTTCGAAAAAGTGTCCAAATTTTGTAAGATAAGCGGTGAATGCGGTGAAATTACATAAAGTCACCGCTCAACTTAGTGGTGAACTTGCATAAATTCAACGCTTAGAAAAAAATGTTCAAGATGTTTGAGATCAGCAAAGAATGCGGTGAAATTAATGGTGAGTGTGGGAGGAATTGTTAGATTTGCCATCCGACTAAAACTACCCCTTAATCTTACATCTTTTTGACACTTTTTCTAAGCGGTGAATTTATGTAATTTCACCACTAGAGTAAGCGGTGAACTTACAAAAATTGACCACATTTCACCGCTAAAATATGTAATTTCACCGCTAAAAACTGCAAATCTTACAAAAATTCACCGCGCATGTTTGCAGAAAGTAGAGTGAATTCGATTTATATTCAAACAAAAAATAATAGAATTTAGGGAGAGATGGCTCAGTGGAAGAAGAAGTGGATGACATGCAGGAGGTGAGAGGTTCGGCGCCTCGTAAGGGCGGTGAAATTACATATTTTAGCGGTGAATTGTGGTGAATTTTTGTAAGATCACCGCTTCGTCTAGCGGTGAACTTACATAATTTCACCGCATTAACCGCATTTCACCGCAAAATTATGTACGAAATTTGCGGTGAAAAAACTAACTTTTCACCGCTTATCTTACATATTTTTGCATTTTTTTCTCGACCCGGGTAGGTCTTGAACTAATCTTAACCATGTTAGGCCACTTATGGTTTGCATGACTTTTTTAGCAGACTATAAATTTTTTTAATGAAATATTTTCCTTTATAAAGTTCTTATCTCACTCTTTATCTAAACAAACCCGGGTCGAGGTGTCACCGCTAAAAATCGCTAAAAGATGTAAGATTTGCGGTGAATTTGAGTAAAAGTGTAAGATTTGCGTTCAATGCGATGAATGCGGTGAAAAAAAACTTTTAAGCGGTGAAAAATTTTTTTTTCAGCGCTTAAGCGGTGAAAGAAAATTTTTCACCGCTACAAGCAGGATGCGGTGAAAAAAAATTTTTCACCGCTACCACCAGAATGCGGTGAAAAAAAAATTTTCACCGCTACCACCAGAATGCGGTGAAAAAAAATTTTCACCGCTACCAGCAGAATGCGGTGAAAAAAAATTTTTCACCGCTAAAATTGCAAATCTTACAAAAATTTACCGCTCTAATTTCAACGCTTATCTTATATTCACAGGAAATATCATTGAAGTACGTGACAGATGACGCAGTGGATTACGAAGTTGGTCACACGCATGAGGTAGAGGTTTGAACCCAAATCAGTTTCTTTTTTGTAAGAATTCCGGTGAATGCGGTGAAAAAAAAATTTTCACCGCAAAATTCAACGCTATTCTTACAAAAAATCACCGCTTTCAGCGCATTCAACGCTAAAAATGCGGGCGCTTTGCGGTGAAAAAAGTTTTTTTTCACCGCTATTCACCGCTAATCTTACATTATTTTTTGTCAAAACCTCGACCCGGGAACGTGAAAATTTTGGCAACATACGCAAAACAGCACTTTTAGTTTTTCTGTGAATCAAAGCTTGATGCACCTTGAATATGCAAAGAATTAACTCAAAAAGTGTGGATTTTTTGTTCAACTATTTTAGTTTTAATGAATATAGAGAAAAAAAAGAATGTAACTCAATCACTGACTTTCTTGTACGCTTTATTCAATGGAAATTTAATTCTGCCTTTTTTGAGCAGAATTTTTGAATGTTATTGCCACTGTTAAAGGTCTGAATCACCGCCCATCAATTTTTTGTTTCACATTTGACACTATTATTTCCACTGGGCGAAAAACGATATTCAAAATCAAATGAGAACAAAAACAAAAATATCATAATTTTTCACCAATTCATGTTCCAATTTTTCGTTTGAAAAGGTTTTGTGTACTTTGCAAAAAACCATACATACCAATAGTTTTCACAAAAAACGCTGTTGATTAATTGGGACAAAAACATCGATTGTTACTTCAAATAAAAAAAAATTTTTTTGATAATTTATTAAACAACTTTTTTTGGTTTGCGCTTTGCATTTTTTTCTGTCAATCGCAACAACAAAGCAATAACGCAAACAAAAGTTTTAAAGAAAAATGATTAAATTGAGAAATTGAGTATTCTTTTTTCGACACTGAGAATATGTTGTATTATAGATACAAACTTTATAATTGAAAGCCTTTGCGCCGATAATTTTTCTGTGAAGTTTCTCCTATCAAAAGATCAAATGTACGATGCCAGCATCATTGGTGTTTTCGGTTTTCTGGGCCAACTATGAAAAACAAGTGATATTGAAAATAAACAGATAGATGCCTTAACTAAGAGAACAACATACTAGTGCTTTTCATAATCTCTTTAGAATTTTTGTTAATTCAAATGGAATTGTAGTACCCAAAGACAGAGTGAAGTTAATTTCAAAAAAATTTATCGTTAGAATTGTCTCCAATATAATAACCTTGAAATTTGATCCGCAATTTTTGAAATTAGAGATTTCCATGATTGTTTTTGGAAAATATTACAACTGTTACAAGTAAAATTTTGCCATAATATTACTCAAGTCTGTAAATTGATATTGAAGGTTTTGATATCTCTCAGAAGTTGAAGATTTTTTCTCGGTTTTTTCATCGCCTCAAATTCATTTTTCAAAATAAAGAAGATCTATGCATTTGTTTTGCTCCATAAAAAGCAAATAAATTCAATTTTTTTTCTGTTGCAGAAGTCGAGATAGTAACACATTATGATAGATTGAAGAAAAAATCTCGCAAATAGTAAAAGCTTTTTTTGATTCTTCTTTCGTTTCTTAATTCCTGACTTTTCACTGTCTTTTCAGAATCCATTGCCAAATGTTGAAATAAAAAAGCACATAAGTAGAAAATTTTCATCAATAAGTTGTCTCATTTGTATTTTTTCAAATTTTGTTTTTACTTATGATATTTTTATGTTTCTAAATCTCAAAAAAGAAAGCTGAAAGATAACGGTCCTCAGGGGCAACAGTTTTTTATGTTTCGTTTTTTAAAAGAGCATTTTTAGATTTTCAACGAATTTTTCCTAATTTGAGAATTTTGTGTGGTTGCCATAACTTTGAATGATAAGTTTAGCTTTTATTTCCTGCTAGACCTATAATTCTGAGAAAACTTGAAAATTTTTGGTAAAAACTAAAACAAAACTTTCTTCAATACAACTTGTAAAGCTCTGCTTGAACCGATGTCGACTTAAATAATAATCTCCTTTCATATTCAAGCGCTTAAAGTCTGTTTTGATTTGTTGGATGGGATGTGTCGAAACTTTGTGGGCTACCAGAAATTTCTTACTGATAGTTAATTATAATGGTGATTTGATTTCATTGTTGACTCCGGACTATTGCTTTTCTGACAACTTTGGTGTATATACCTTTTTTTCACAAACTATTTTTGCTCATTTCGACTAGTAATTACGAAATGCAGTACTGAATAAGCTCTTGTGTATGTTTTTTCGGTACCATATCATCAGCAAATATAAATACCCACAAAACTCAGTTGTCAGGGTGTGAATCATTCTGAATAGTTTTTTAAATATAATTTATCATAATAAATTATGAGCGTTAACTAAAATTCTAAAATGAACTATAATTAAACTGAATTTATAATAAAAAAGTACGAACTATAATTTATTTCTTTTCCAATGATGAGTTCTTGAACTAACAATGAGCCGCTAGTTTTTTCATAACTTCAGATTGACGCATTTTTGAATTATCGCAATTTCGATGCTAAAAATTGCTTTAAAAATATAAGAAATACGGTGATTGCTGTGAATGATAGAAGTTCAAAATCAAATGAGAACAAATATAATATTATCATAATTTTTCACCAATTGATGTTTCAGTTTTTCGTTTGAAAATTTTTTATATACATTGCAAAAAACCATACATACCAATAGTTTTCACAAAAAACGCTGTTGGTTAATTGGGAAAAAACATCGATTGTTACTTCAAATAAAAAAAATTTTTTTGATAATTTATTAAACAACCTTTTTTGGTTTGCGCTTTGCATTTTTTTCTGTCAATCGCAACAACAAAGCAATAACGCAAACAAAAGTTTTGAAGAAAAATGATTAAATTGAGAAATTGAGTATCCTTTTTTCGACACTGAGAATATGTTGTATTATAGATACAAACTTTATAATTGAAAGCCTTTGCGCCGATAATTTTTCTGTGAAGTTTCTCCTATCAAAAGATCAAATATACGATGCCAGCATCATTGGTGTTTTCGGTTTTCTGGGAAAACTGTGAAAAACAAGTGATATTGAAAATAAACAGATAGATGCCTTAACTAAGAGAACAACATACTAGTGCTTTTCATAATCTCTTTAGAATTTTTGTTAATTCAAATGGAATTGTAGTACCCAAAGACAGAGTGAAGTTAATTTCAAAAAAAATTATCGTTAGAATTGTCTCCAATATAATAACCTTGATATTTGATCCGCAATTTTTGAAATTAGAGATTTCCATGATTGTTTTTGGAAAATATTACAACTGTTACAAGTAAAATTTTGCCATAATATTACTCAAGTCTGTAAATTGATATTGAAGGTTTTGATATCTCTCAGAAGTTGAAGATTTTTTCTCGGTTTTTTCATTGCCTCAAATTCATTTTTCAAAATAAAGAAGATCTATGCATTTGTTTTGCTCCATAAAAAGCAAATAAATTCAATTTTTTTTCTGTTGCAGAAGTCGAGATAGTAACACATTATGATAGATTGAAGAAAAAATCTTGCAAATAGTAAAAGCTTTTCTTGATTCTTCTTTCGTTTCTTAATTCCTGACTTTTCACTGTCTTTTCAGAATCCATTGCCAAATGTTGAAATAAAAAAGCACATAAGTAGAAAATTTTCATCAATAAGTTGTCTCATTTGTATTTTTTCAAATTTTGTTTTTACTTATGATATTTTTATGTTTCTAAATCTCAAAAAAGAAAGCTGAAAGATAACGGTCCTCAGGGGCAACAGTTTTTTATGTTTCGTTTTTTAAAAGAGCATTTTTAGATTTTCAACGAATTTTTCCTAATTTGAGAATTTTGTGTGGTTGCCATAACTTTGAATGATAAGTTTAGCTTTTATTTCCTGCTAGACCTATAATTCTGAGAAAACTTGAAAATTTTTGGTAAAAACTAAAACAAAACTTTCTTCAATACAACTTGTAAAGCTCTGCTTGAACCGATGTCGACTTGAAATAATAATCTCCTTTCATATTCAAGCGCTTAAAGTCTGTTTTGATTTGTTGGATGGGATGTGTCGAAACTTTGTGGGCTACCAGAAATTTCTTACTGATAGTTAATTATAATGGTGATTTGATTTCATTGTTGACTCCGGACTATTGCTTTTCTGACAACTTTGGTGTATATACCTTTTTTTCACAAACTATTTTTGCTCATTTCGACTAGTAATTACGAAATGCAGTACTGAATAAGCTCTTGTGTATGTTTTTTCGGTACCATATCATCAGCAAATATAAATAACCACAAAATTCAGTTGTCAGGGTTTGAATCATTCTGAATAGTTTTTTAAATATAATTTATCATAATAAATTATGAGCGTTAACTAAAATTCTAAAATGAACTATAATTAAACTGAATTTATAATAAAAAAGTACGAACTATAATTTATTTCTTTTCCAGTGATGAGTTCTTGAACTAACAATGAGCCGCTAGTTTTTTCATAACTTCAGATTGACGCATTTTTGAATTATCGCAATTTCGATGCTAAAAATTGCTTTAAAAATATAAGAAAAACGGTGATTGCTGTGAATGATAGAAGTTCAAAATCAAATGAGAACAAATATAATATTATCATAATTTTTCACCAATTGATGTTTCAGTTTTTCGTTTGAAAATTTTTTATATACATTGCAAAAAACCATACATACCAATAGTTTTCACAAAAAACGCTGTTGGTTAATTGGGAAAAAACATCGATTGTTAATTCAAATAAAAAATAAAATTTTTTGATAATTTATTAAACAAATTTTTTGGTTTGCGCTTTGCATTTTTTTCTGTCAATCGCAACAACAAAGCAATAACGCAAACAAAAGATTTACAAAAAAATGATTAAATTGAGAAATTGAGTATTCTTTTTTGGACACTGAGAATATGTTATATTATAGATACAAACTTTATAATTGAAAGCTTTTGCGCCGATAGTTTTTCTGTGAAGTTACTTCTATCAAAAGATCAAATGTACGATGCCAGCATCGATGGTTTTTTCGGTTTTCTGGGCCAACTATGAAAAACAAGTGATATTGAAAATAAACAGATAGATGCCTTAACTAAGAATACCATACTATTGCTTTTCCTAATCTCTTTGGAATTTTTGTTAATTCAAATGGAATTGTGGTACACAAAGACAGAGTGAAGTTAATTTCAAAAAAAATTATCGTTCGGTTTGTCTCCAATATAAGAATCTTGAAATTTGATCTGCAATTTTTGAAATTAGAGATTTTCATCATTGTTTTTTGGAAAATATTTCAACTGTAACAAGTAAAATACTGCCATAATATTACTCAATTCTGTAAATTGATATTGAAGTTTTTGATATCTCTCTCAGAAGTTGAAGATTTTTTCTCGGTTTTTTCATCGCCTCAAATTCATTTTTCAAAATAAAGAAGATCTATGCATTAGTTTTGCTCCATAAAAATCAGATAAAATCAATTTTTTTCTGTTGCAGAAGTCGAGATAGAAACACATTATGATAGATTTAAGAAAAAATCTCGCAAATAGTAAAAAGTTTTCTTGATTCTTCTTTCGTTTCTTAATTCCTGACTTTTAACTGTTTTTTCAGACTATAATGTCAATTGTTGAAATAAAAAAAGCACATTTGTAGAAATATTTCCTCATGAAGTTGTCTCATTTGTTTTTTTTTCAAATTTTGTTTTTACTTATGATATTTTTATGTTTCTAAACCTCAAAAAAGAAAGCTGAAAGATAACGGTCCTCAGGGGCAACATTTTTTTATGTTTCGTGTTTTAAAAGAGCATTTTTAGATTTTCAACAAAATTTTCCTAATTTGAGAATTTTGTGTGCCTGCCATAACTTTGAATGATAAGTTTAGCTTTTAATTCCTGCTAGACCTATAATTCTGAGAAAACTTGAAAATTTTTGGTAAAAATTAAAACAAAACTTTCTTCAATACAACTTGTAAAGCTCTGCTTGAACCGATGTCGACTTGAAATAATAATCTCCTTTCATATTCAAGCGCTTAATGTCTGTTTTGATTTGTTGGATGGGATGTGTCGAAACTTTGTGGGCTACCAGAAATTTCTTGCTGATAGTTAATTGTAACGGTGATTTGATTTCATTGTTGACTCCGGACCATTGCATTTCTGACAACTTTTGTGTGAATACCTTTTTTTTCACAAATTATTTTTTCTCATTTCGACTAGTAATTACGAAATGCAGTACTGAATAAGCTCTTGTATGTTTTTTCGGTACCATATCATCAGCAAATATAAATACACACAAAATTTTTTCAGTTGTCACGGAGTGAATCATTCGGGATAGTTTGTTAAATATAATTTATCATAATAAATTATGAGCGTTAACTAAAATTCTAAAATGAACTATAATTAAACTGAATTTATAATAAAAAAAAGTACGAACTATAATTTATTTGTTTTCCAATGATGAGTTCTTGAACAAACAATGAGCCGCGAGTTTTTTTCATAACTTCAGATTGACGCATTTTTGAATTATCGCAATGTCGATGCTAAAAACTGCTTTAAAAATGTAAGAAATACGGTGATTGCTGTGAATGATAGAAATATACACGGTGAAAAACGGTGAAAATTAATATTTTAACCCCTACCAAACTGCAAATCTTCAGACAGTTGGCGGCTGAAAACCACTGCAGGTCTTACATTATTTCTCTGCAAAACTTCAACCCTGGCGGCTGTTTGACGTCATGATTTTGAATCTAGTTTTGTTGAAGTGCCTACTACTGCCTGGCCTCTTACGAAACTCCTGATCTCCCCGATGAAGTTGCAGCAACCAGTGGAGCCACAGTTGACAAGGTCGCTTGCAGCGCCTGGTTTGAGGTACTGATACGACACGAATGGCGACGCATCAATTACATTGACGAAATTGGCCCATGTAAGTCCCTGGTTGAGATATGGTGGTTATCTTAGAGGAGTCCGCCAGATTCTGACAGATAAATGATTATCTTCCAAGATATGACAGAAACATGATGATTATCTTGCAATATCCTGCCATAAAACTGTTTATCTTGCAGAATTGGCTAGAAAAAAGGATTATCTGGCAGAGCATACCGGAAGAATCTTGAAAGATTCTGGCAGAAAAATGATTATCTATCAACATTTTGATAAAATTTATAGAGTTCGTACCAGCTGAGCTGCAATTCGATTGGTTGATGATATCTAATATGCTCAATTTAGTTTCTCAGAAAATAATATCCAGCGCAGTTGCCTTAATGATTAAAAAGATCCTAAAAATAGAAAATTAAAAATACTTAATAAAAAAATTGCTTAATATTATGGTTTACCAGTATAGCTTTCCTAATTTTTTAATGATTATATTGCGGATAGAATACATAAGATAATTATCGTGCCTTGTAAACTACAAATAGTTTATTACCAGGAGCATTTTTCCTTGTTGCATTTTTTTGAAATATGAAGAGATACACTATTTGATTTTGGCGAGAAATGTTTTTAACTGGGACAAAAAGATTGCAAAACAAAATCTAACAGAAGAACACGCTTTGAAAATTTTGCTGGACAATCTTTTATCTTATATGAATCTGACTGAAAAACTGTAAGCTTTTGAAAATCTTGCAAAAATTAGTTACCTTGTAAGATTCTGGCAGAAAAAAAGGTATCTTGAAGGAATAACATTATCTTCTGTCATATGATGCATCCTCTTAAAAGAATCTGCCAGAATCTGCCATTTTTCTACAAGATAATTATTCATTTTCGAGTATGGTACAAACCAATAATCTTATCAACTGTGTTTTTATCCTTTATACCACATTAGTTTACACCAAAACTTTTACCTCCTAAAAATTCAAAACCAGCAGTATGGTAATACAACGTTCCTGAGGAGTCTGGTTATAGGTTTTAGTTCCAGTATAAGCTGGAGTTGGCTATTTTAAAGCAGAGCCAACTCGAGCAATTGATTATATGGTTTAACTAGCAACTCGATATCTTCAGTTTTGGTGCAAAACCTGCGAAAAAGAACAAAATTTTCAAAAGAATTTGGTTAAACTATAAAATTGGATATAAACTGTTAAGTATTAAACTCTCCGGGCAAGACGGACTGCTGATCTTGTAATTTCTTATAAAACTGCTTTAAAAATGTTTATGTTATAAAATCTGAAAAAAATGATCGCCCGGAGTTGTCCCGGTTTTATTCACTTCTAAGATTCGTTTCCACTTTTGCATCATAATACTTTGTAGGGGTGAACTACACTTACTACTTCTCAGCGCTTTTAATTGATTTGTTAGTCAGAGCTTTTTTCTTCGAATATAGGTTTAATTCTATAATGCTGGTCGTTCAAAGGTGATTAATAACAAATAGAGCAATTTTTTTCTGCATTAACTGTTCAAGTTTGTCAAAGGTATTTTCATTACGACGCAGAGGTATACCAAATCGTCACGGGCAGATATGCCCGATGCGTGTATCTCATGTTCGTTTTTACTATGTTAATACATTGAAAGTGGAACAATATTGCGGAAAATAGCTATTTTAGCAGAAACTGGCAAAATGGAAGGGAAATTAGAATCCCATATTTGCAAAAGTGTCCTAATCCTAGCCGCGAAATACAAGTACAAATTTTTTAACCTATTTTTTGCACGGCTTGTATCACGCATCTGCTCCATTTATGTATCGATTTCGCTGTATCACTTATGTATCGGTTCGATGCAGCTCGATTTCGCATATAATCCGCAATGAAGCCTTACTTAATCACTAATTAATTAATTAAGCCTAACTTATTACTACTTACAGTATTTTTATACTAATTTATTACTTACTACTTATAGTACTTTATTACTACTTTTTACTACTTATAGGTACTATTTATTACTACTTATTAAAATCGGCCAGTCCCATATTGATATACAAAAGCATTTGATGTGCGAGGGATTTTTTTGGGGAAAATCAGTTTTTGTGGTTGCATGTTTTTAAAGCAACTTAAATTTTTGAAAACTTCAATTTAATCTTTATTAAAGTGCTTATTGCATGCTCAAAATGCGCGCGAATAATAGATTACTAAATTGAGCGGAAACGTGCTACAAGATTTGTAACCTACTTTTCGCACCGAATGTTCCTTTATTTCGCAAAATTGGCGGAACCCCTTTTGCGAAAAGTAAGATCCAAAGGATGTCTCCTAATTTCGTTCATTGTATGTATTTAATTTTCGAGCCAATTTTACTAAGGCAGATATTTTGGGGCATACTTCAGCGTCGTAATGTTTATCAAAGAAAACCTTTCAAAGAAAAACTTCACCCTTTGATCAAACTTATAACAATCATATAATTACAACCAACTTTTTTTGAAAAAAAAATCAGATATTAGTGGCCGATGATCAACTATTATGGCAACTTTTTCGCGAAGTGAAATGGGAACAAGAGTTTAATTTTACCAACCATACAAGAACCCAGACGATTTCATTTAAAAGATCTGATAATCGCTCTAGAATTGGAAACAAGATCAGATAAAAATAGAAGCAGCAGCAAATTATAGACGTTTTATTAAGGACTACTAAACGAGCAGCTTCGAACAAAACTGAATTTTAACTCTTGCGTGATAAATTTTTTTAACTTTGATTCAGGATGGCAGATGCTGCGCAAAATTTTATGTGCATATGCAGAAATCATGTTCTGTTATGCTCTGGTAATTATACCACAAAGCAGCTAATCGTCTTCATAACAAAATTTTATACGTTGAACTGAGAATCTCTCTTGAGAATCGAAAAATGAGTCAACAAATAGTTTTCGTCAGCATTCTTTTGTAAGAGGAACTCAAACTTACCGTTAACAAATGAATAATTTTTAGTAGACGTAAATTTTTGCTTGCATGGTAACCAAATGATATTTTTAAAAAATTTTAAACGCATAAAGCTATCGATGTGTCACACATTAAACAATTTGGAGAAAAATTTTGTTCCTATCAATTTTGACAGCTTTTCGAATTGAATTTTCAGTACAAATTACTCTCGCAAAACTTCATTGTTCTAATTGTAAACTCATTTTTAGTTTCAAAAGGCTTCAGAACAAATACAATCACGAAAACATTAAGTGCATATGTGTGGAAACATCTTATTCTAAAATATATCCTCTTTTAAGCTAAGCTTATGATTGCTAGTGTTATGAGTCGCTAATGATTTTTACCTGTTGAGTAAGAGTTCGGCTGCTCCTCCCAGTATGTTTTATCGGTTAAGAAATAATAATAATCACCTTCAGAACACTAATTTAAGCACAATGAAAACAACATCCAAATCTCGAGAGATTTAGATGAAAACATCAATTCATATTCAATCATCATTGTAAAAGCACCACTAGTTTGTTTAAAAACAGGGGCGGAAAGTACACAATATTTATGTTTCTTATGTTTTTAACGGTACCCGGGTCATAGTTTGGCGGTGAATTTTTGTAAATTTCTTGTAAAGTTTTCGAAAAAAAAATTTCTCCGCGTCTTTCTTACATCTTTTTGCGGTGAATGCGGTGAACGGCGGTGAATTATTTATTTCCACTGCGTTCTATATATTCTTACAAAAAAAGCTTCCTGCAACAGGTTCGCACCTCTGACCTCCTGCATGCCTTCAACTTTCTATTCCACTGCGCAAACCGTCTCGTACTTGTTGATATTTCTTGTGATTTTAGATCAGATTTAGTAAACATTGGAAAGCAAAAGGATGAATTTTTGTAAGAAATTCGATGAAATGCGTTGAACTTTTTTTTCACCGCGTTCACCGCTTTCACCGCATTTCTTACATCAATTTACCACAAAAGTCCGTGCTGTGAATTTTTGTAAGAAATGCGGTAAATTTTGCTGTGAATTATTGTATGAAATGCGGTGAAAATTTTTTTTTCAACGCATTCACCGCAATCACCGCATTTATTACAAAAATTCACCTCATTCACCGCATGTCTTACAAAAATTCACCCAAAAACACCGACCCTTTTTACTGTTGTTACAAAAAAGTGATTTCTGCCCGGGTCGAGACCGAATGGTGAACTTGTAGGAACTTGCAAGATTCTTACAAAAGATGGTTAACTGGTAAGAATTTGCAAGTTTCTTGCAAAAGATAGTTAAGTTGTATGAATTTGCAAATTTCTTACAAAAGATGGTTATCTTCTAAGAACTTGTAAGTTGAATGGTTAACTTGAAAGAGTTTATAAGTTGAATGGTCAACTTGTAAGAACTTGTAAGTTGAATGGTAACTTGTAAGAACTTTTAAGTTGAATGGTTAGCTTGTGAGAACTTCAAGTCGAATGGTTAACTTGTAAGATCTTGCAACTCAAATTGTCAACTTGTAAGAACTTGTAAGTCGAACGCCTAAATTGCAAGTTTCTTGCCAGTTTGTTCCGGTCGAGTTCAACTCTCATTGGTTGGTTGAATTTAACATTCTGTCATTTCCCGTAGACAGCGTGGGGGATAGTTGCTCAGATTATATAGCAAAATATACTGCAACTTAAGTTGACAAAACTTCACTTCTCAATTTATTAACTCAAAAGTTCATTTTGCGATTCGATTACTAAACAGTAGATCTCAATAAGTTTCGTACCGATTGCCTTGTTAAAAAAAGTTTCTATAAGTTTTTACTCTCTTTGAATTTGGTTGAATGTCATCTTCATACGGCAGAACTGTTTCTCAAATAGTTTATTTACCCTTTTTTTACACTTTTTTAATTTTAAAATTTTAGTTTGCAAGTTTTCAGCATCTATTTTTTTCATTGTAAACATCAGTTTACATTCATATCTTGGAAAGTTTTTTGCTTAAATACCGGCAGAAAGTTGATTTTTTAATAACTAATATTCCACGAACTTATGGAGGAACAATTTTTAAAGCCAAATGGCTAGCTTGTAAGAACTTTAAGTCAAATGGTTAACTTGTAAGAGCTTTTAAGTTGAATGGTTAACTTGTAAGAACTTGTAAGTTGAATGGTTAACTTGTAAGAACTTGTAAGTTGAATGGTTAACTTGTAAGAACTTTTAAGTTGAATGGTTAACTTGAAAGAACTTTAAGTCGAATGGTTAACTTGTAAGAGCTTGTAAGTTGAATGGTTAACTTGTAAGAGCTTATAAGTTAAATGGTCAACTTGTAAGAACTTGTAAGTTGAATGCTTAACTTGTAAGAACTTTTAAGTTGAATTGTTAGCTTGTAAGAACTTTAAGTCGAATGGTTAACTTGTAAGAACTTGTAAGTTGTATGGTTAACTTGTAAGAACTTTTAAGTTGAATGGTTAGCTTTTAAGAACTTTAAGTCGAATGGTTAACTTGTAAGAGCTTGTAAGTTGAATGGTAAACTTGTAAGAACTTCTAAGTCGAATGATTAACTTGTAAGAACTTGTAAGTTTTTGGAAGAAAGATTTGCAAGCCAAAGGATCGCCTTGTACGAATTTGCAAGAAACTTGCAAGTTCTTATAAGTTAACCATTTGATTTCGACCCGGATGGTTTTGTTGTACATGTTTCAGTCAAAACAAAAACAAAAGGTTTTTGTCTGAGATTGAAGGATCATATAGTGCAAAGTTTGTTTAGATGATTGCTGTGATGTGCAGATTGACAAATACCTTCACTATGGACTAAGAAACAGACAAATGTTGCCAGATGCATACTTCTCCAAGCTGACAGACTACAGCAACGAGACGAAACAACTTAATCACGTTTCTGTTAGTTTCCTCTTTTTGCCTGAAAATTTTTTGGGAGAAGCGAACGCAACCTCGCGGGCAGCAAACGATAAGACTGCTGCAATTGATTTTTTGTTAAACAAACTGACCAGAGAGCCCAGGTCGAGGTGGCCAGAACGATGTGACCCCTGATCAGACGAGTTTCGAGCGCACACATGTTCCCGGTGCGCTCGAATTACATGGTCTGGAAAAGGCTTCGAGCGCACTTTTGTCTGGACAATGGTCTGGAACTTGCCTGATCAGAGGCCACTTTGTTCTGGGACGGTCTGATCAGAGGTCACTTTGGTCTGGGACGGTCTGATCAGAGGCAGTTTCAAGCGCACACAAGTCTGATCAGAGGCCGATTCGAGCGCACACTAGTCTGACCAGAGACCAATTCAAGCGACATTTTTTCCAGTTTTTTTTTGTTTTCTTACTGACTTTTGTTGTCTCGGGTAAGAGACAACAATAAAACAGCATTCTGATCAGAACCAAGGGGTCCAGCTGATAACAACTGCCGGTCCCCTCAAGAAAAGATTTTGAACTAAAGTAGATCAAGACGTTTTTATGCAGAGCTGTCTAAGTTCATTTTTTTAGTTAAAAGCTTAAAAAAATGGCATACTCAGTAATATTTTTTGATCATTTTTTTCGATTTACTTTCATTAACAATACTTTCAGGATTGTTTTTTTGTTAGTTGAATATAAGATTGATAAAATGATATATGAAATGAATACATTATACCGTTTTTGAGAGATTTGTTCATGTTTAAAATCATTCTCTGATCAGACTATTTCGAACGCACTTTAGTCTGGACAATGGTCTGGAACTCGTCTGGACAATGGTCTGGAACTTGTCTGATCAGGGGTCACTTCGGTCTGGAACTCGCCTGATCAGAGGCGGTTTCGAGCGCACTTCGAGCGCACAATGATCTTCGAGCGCATTCTCGTCTGATCAGAGGTCACTTCGGTCTGGGACGGTCTGATCAGAGGTCCCACTTGTCTGGGACGGTCTGATCAGAGGGGATTTCGAGCGCGACCTCAACCTGGGAGTTCCAGTTTTGTTCAAAAATTATATTTATCACTGAGTGCTGCGGTGTTCACCATAATTCAAAAGAACAACATAAATGTTTGCTGAAGACATTGTCTTTCAAACAATAAAACAAATTATGGAAAAAACTTATTCTTGTGTTTTATTTATTTCACTTCTAATATTAGTTCTATTTTTTTTAAAGAGAGCTGATAAGTTATGTAATTTTTCTTAGCTGAAACTGCAATTGCAATCACAGCTGTGAGTAAAAGTGTAGCTTTATTTCAATTTAAATGAAATTGTTGTTGGTTATAACTATTAAAGAAATTTTTGCAATGAACGTTGTCAAAAGATTGAGGCATTTAAAAAATCTTGTTAAATAGCTGTTTTTAAAGACAACCCAGGTTGAGGTGCCATCCGGAAGTGACCTCTGATCATCCGAAGTCCAACGCACACGTTGTGTTCCCAGACCATAACTACAGGGTCTGGGTTTTGGTTCCGGATGGGAATAGTCTGATCAGGGGTCATCTGAAGCGCACAATCGCCTGGGCCATGGTCGCACAATCGTCTCGACAATGGTCTGGATGTGGTCAGAAAATCTTTAGAAGATGGTCTGATCAATGGCATTTTTGGTCTGGGGATAGTCTGATCAGAGGTGATCTGACGCGCACTATCGTCTGGACAAAGGTCGGGGTTTCGTCTGGGCCATGGTTGCACAATCGTCTGGCAATGATCTGATTTTGATCTGATCAGAGATCAGTTCCGGATGGGAATGGTATGATCAGGGACCATTTTGAGCGCACATTCAGCGCACACGGTGTTTTGAGCGCACATTAGTCTGATCAGAGGTCAACTTGGTCTGCGATGGTCTGATCAGCGGTTACTTCCGGATGGCACCTCAACCTGGGAAAACTGAATCTCAGACAATGGTGCATTCTCTCAGTTGATCGAATGAAGTATTTCAATTTAAAATGTTCCAACTCAAATTGAGTATCAGAACGAGAAAGAATCACGAAGACAAGCAGTGAGACAGCAAATTGGTACAAAATTTTTCAGGTAGCTTTGTTGGGGAGAACATATGTTCAAGCCCTACATATTTTTTTTAAAAACGCATGGCAAGTTATACAATGCAGAGTATTCTCTTTAACACAAATTTCCAAAACTGCAACTACTGTACAAGGCACCAAACCAGCTCGGGGAAAAATGATTGTTTAACTCTGAAAAATTCTTCAAAAAAAATTGCATTGATCTCTATCCAAAAAACTCTCAAAATGGAATGTTTTCTCATGCTAACTGGAACTTAGAGCTGCGAAGAAAGTTTCACCAATCATTATAATTATTTCAAATCTTAGTCATATTTATTTCAGCCGAAATTAAAGTATTTGGTCAAATAAGTTTCGCGAATTGCACTCAATTTTGAAAATACGGTACCCTATTGAATCCTGGCATAAAAAGATGGAAATATTGTTTTCCTATTGATCATTTCATAATTTCAATGCGTCAAAAATTCTAATTTGCCGAAAAGACAAATCCTCAGAATCGGTTTCGGGAAAAAAACGGAAAAAAACTCCACCCAAGAATAGATAGGAAAAAACCCAACGGAAAGAAACTGCCAAGGAAAAAACCCCACGGAAATAAAACCCACTTGACTGTCAAAGAGATGTAATTTCAATCAAATTAAATTAATTGAACAATCAATTGATTTAATTTCTAACACAGTTACGCAGATAACAAGCAAAATACAGAAACAATTTCTCAAATTGAGATGCTTGAAGCAATTGCTCGCAAACTTTCTAATGGCTGATATTCAAGTGCAGCACAAACAATTCGTATTATTCTGCCATAATTCTCACTTTCTTTAACTATCTGTTTCCCCCTTTTTTTGTGCCGTTGTAAATTTTTGAAGCACTTGTTGTCTGTGTATCGGCTAAAAATCGATTTAAAAAATCTATGAAAACCTTCTATCGCATTGCTGGTTCTGGGTAGAAGCTCAATCGCTCGATTGTACGCATATATGCATGGGACTGTTATTCCATTGTCCAGGCAATGCACAGTAGAAACCTGATAGAAGTTGTCGGGACAATTTTTGAACGTTCCATCAACAAACCACTGATTAGCAATAACAAATTGTATTCAGTTCCAAAGACTAGAAACATTTTTCCGACAGCTGAACATTTCCGTCTTTAAAAAAGAAGTCATCGCCTTTTTTCGTAGTTATGTATTTTGCGGTGATTTCAAAGTCGTTGAGAATATCAAAGTTGTTGTTTAATATGGCTGATACGTACTTTGATGTTCTAAATTGTAGGCATTTTAATTGTGCATTTGGCGCTTTCGGTTAGAACATTCTTCGACAGAATGCGTTGAGTTGAAGCACATTCTTGCACAGTTGCGTCCTCTTTAATCCGGTTGTTAAATTTCTAAACTTCAATTATCGTGCATATGTTGGTATGGCGATTTCCTAAAAACTTGATCATTAAGTGTCCAAACTTGGTGCCTGCTTTGTGGTTTGTTTCTTTTTAATTTGCACTCCCAATTAGTAGAATATTTGGGTGCTCTCTTTTTAATGTAAGCAAAACCTTGATATATATGCTTTGTTCTTCCTTTGTTGGTTTTAATGTAACACAATTTTTCAATCTCGGAGGCATCCATTTAACTGGAATTTTGGTTATTGATTTCAATTTTGATAAGTGAGAGATTGAGTTTGGTTTGAAATTTTGTTGCTAAAATCTATCACTAATTGGATTAAGATAACAAAATGATTGCTGCTGATTGTATGTAACGCATTTGATACAGCAAGTACTAAAAGGTTGATTCAAAAACAAGCCAAATTGGCTGAAAAGAATGATTTGCTCAGTTTATCTACCACAAAAAAGCTAACTATTACCTAAACGATGGTTGTCCCCTCCCCCAACGTAGGGAACGAGACAGCTCCATGACTGTGGTTAGGTACCACGGCACGCAAGATGCGTTGTCAACCCTTTAAGCACTGTCCCATTTTGACTGCCCATCGGAAGCACAATTATGAGAGATTCGCTATAATACAATTTATGTACAACCAGAGGTGAAAGAAGCTATATACACAGTTATATACACCGTAAGAGAAGTTTTAGTTTAAAAAATTGAATTTGAGAAGTTCCGATTAAGATTTAAAGTTCTATATAACTGTAGTAGAAGACTTCCTCTGCCTCGGATGCACTCAGCCATTTCAAGTACCATGGAGGACTTCTGCTGGCTGAACTTGACGTATAAAAACGCTATTGGATCGTTTTCTTGGCTAGCCTCGTGGAAATTGTTTAAAATGAGTGTGATAGTTTCTTCAGGTAAGTATGATAAATTACAACAAAAAAAATTTATTAAAATTGAATGGGAAAGCTTTAAATGCTCGATGGGCGTGGGTGGGATTCGAACCCACGCGTCTTGATGTTCTGTTTCTTCGAGGTGATAGTTCACTGCGCTAAGTTGACTTATTTTTCTGCAAGATTTTCGTTTCAAAGCTTTGTTCTTTCAATGTTTAAGTCGTTGCAAGTTCAAAACGGAGATCGACAAACTGACTTGAACGGTATCGAACCGAAGCTCCCAGTTGTGCTGTTTTTTTTAGCGGTCCGCGCTAAGTGTCATGTATGATGTTAAAAGAAATTCAGCTTTCATTCAAATATGTTGCTCGATTCAATTAGAGATAGGGCGTAGATTGGTGTCCCTGATTTCAAATAGTCCTGCTTCGTTGTCGAGAAAGAAAAGATTGAGGAGGAAAAAAAAAGAACGATTATGATTAATGAAGAGAGGGAGAAACAGAATAAACAAAAGCGTTGTTTCTGACTGGAAAAACGCATTAACATAAAAGTGACAGAATTAAGAAATTGATCAATAAAAGTGCTACGCTAACCTAAACCATAAAACCACTGAAACCAAACCACGCGCAGCACAAGAGTTAATGTTTCTGTTTAATCTCAAAGGACGTTTTCCTTTTAAATCAGTGGAGTGTTGAGTGAAAAAGTAAAATAGTTTTCAATAAAGTAGAAATGAGAGGCTTCGAAAGAAGGCGTAAGTGTTGGTCAGTAACGAAGCCTAGAGATATTGATGACAGCTGTGATCTGTTCAGCCCCGAATTGACTAAGCGAGCGGCTGGCCAAACAGATGAAGACAATTGAATGAGATGGTCAGAGAATGCATGGAATGAATGGTCAGGCAGCACAATTATGAGAGATTAAAAATGTGGTTTTGACGGTACTATTATGATTGATTTTTTAGTCATGGGTAGGTTTCTTTGGGGCCCACCCCTTTTACCCCACATTTTTCCGAGAATGAACATCATTTTTTATAGTGGCCTAAAAGTGA